>NC_141616.1:48311384-48484384 GCF_047967505.1 Dipteris shenzhenensis | reverse complement strand
AACCGGGCTTAAGACCAGCAAAAGGGCGGTAATCAACAAATAATCAGACAAACCTCTCACATCAACAATTCAACAAATATTCAACTCAAATGTGATAGTATGAGGATGAAAGAGAAGTTAATTGTGAGTTTCAAACATGCCTTCATTGTTGGAATATGTTTGATTTGCTTATGATCACATCAATTGTTCCAATGATATTGAGAGGAATAAGATGCTGGATGAGGTTCTCGCTCACTTAAAACCTATTTAATCTTGCTCGCTTATTTGGGGCCACTCGCTTTTTGGTAATCCTCCCTATGAAACCGGGCTTAAGACCAGCAAAAGGGTGGTAATCAACAAATAATCAGACAAACCTCTCACATCAACAATTCAACAAATATACAACTAACAGATTGGGAGCTAGAATGCTCCTGCACCAAGCCAAAGACACAGATTGGCCCCAAACCTTGGCACCCCTTTTGGTGCATCTTTATAGATTGGAAAAATCCCTAGAACCAGGTCACACAAAGGTTACAATTCCTCTTGCATCATGGGCATTCCACCACCCAACAGGCATCCCAGCCCAAAGCATAACCTTCGCAATCCTTTGCTCTCCAATCATGGCCGAAGGCATTCAATTCTAATGCAAATAACCATCTTCAGGCTGTCCCAGCATCAACAAAAGAACTCAAGGTATATATGTCCTTTTCCAAGCTGTCATAGCATCAATTCATTGGCATTTAAGGCTTGCACACATCCCAGAGATGGTATTAGCAGCCACACTTGGCCCCACAGCTCTCCAAACCTGACCCTGGTGCTTTCACTGGCTGCCCTTCATGAATCGCAGCCCGCAACAAGGCACAGAGAGAGAGAGAGAGAGAGATACTCTAAGACCAGGTCTGCCGAAAGAGAAGTTCTCTGCTATGCCAAGGCACATGATCAAGGAACCCTGTGTGACGTTGTTTCTCCATACTATTCACTTGCCAGCCAAGACTAGCCAACGCACATGTGATGCCCCATAGAGCTTTTGCTCCGTGTTTCGCAACCTCGCCAAGTGCTTCGCCAAAAGCTACGCCAGGAGCTTCCCCAAAAGCTACACTAGGAGCTTCGTCAAGAGCTATGCCAGGAGCTTCATCAAGAGCTACACAAGGAACTAAGCCAAGAGCTTCCTGCGTGGAGACTCTGTGTTTCACCAAAAAACCATGCGACATGAGGCTCGAACACCCACACGATGTGAATCTTTCCATTTCACGCTCATTCCCAATCGACTAATGCACGTAGTGAATTCCTTGCCACGTGGCCAGGCATAACTTTTTCACACGTAAAATTCACAATTCCTCAGTTAAAAATTCACGTCCTCCGGACAGCCTCATCTTTTGAGGGGGACATCTGAGGTAATCCATTTAAATGAGGGATTCTTTGTACCATATGGTGATCAGGAGAGACCATGCAGTAGCAGTTGCTTCAAGTCATATATGAACAATGTCGATCCGTGAACAATAGAGGCCTTAAAATTTTGGAGAAGCTGTTGGTGCTAGACACAAAAAGGCTCTTTGACGGCACTTTGGGCCTGCAGCAAAGAGCTCAAAGTCTTTCGCACCCCTGAGGAACTTGCAAGAAGGTGCTCGAGTTTGATGCTGTCATCCCTGCTAAATGACAGGGAACCTTCCCTTGTGGCTCCTTGATAGAGGTGAGATGACATGGCCAATTCTGTCACACAAGAATCCTCCTCAGAGGGATGGTCAAAACATATTCAACACTAGCTTTTTCAAACACTTTTGGAAACTAGAGCTGGAACCTTAGCTCCTCCGGTACGTTCATAAAGCAAATGAGTTCTCAAATGAGATCCCCTAGCAAAGTTTGTGCACTAGGTCAAGATCCAAATCCTGCGATCAGTCAAGATCCATAGTAGTGGCACCTCTACCTAGGGGACAACACACCGCTCTGAAAGTGTTAGCATTGTTGACAACAAGCTCTTTGACTTATTCTTGAGCCCCCACGTTAACAAGACCTCTCTCAAGCACTTATTCCTCTCAACGTGGCATGCGTTTGAAAGGGTTTCATCTGCCATCTATGAACACAAAAGTGTAAAAATGGGGAGAGCAACACACAGAGAGTACCTATTTTAGGTAGGAACCCTTTGCTCGGACTCTGAAGCTTGAGGATCTAGGAGACCTTACCCTCGCCACAACTGAAGGGTGGCTCTGCAACCAACCTAATTATGTGGTGACAGACGAAGGGTTGTGAGGAAGCAATGGAGCAACAAAATGAAGCTAGCCCCTCACGTAACAAATGGCATCAAGTGTAAAGCTTGCCGAAAAGGTTCAAACTTGAGTGGTTGTGGAAGCACCTCGGTGAAAATATTTTCCACGTTGTCTGTGTTGGAACATAAGACAGATGAATATCCCCTTCTGACAGTCTCTCTTTTGACATAGTAATAATGAACCTCAATGTGCTTAGTGCACACATGAAACCCTGGATTCTATGCAATGGCTAAAGCATTCTGACTGTCACAATAGATAGTGGTAAGGGATGTCTGACCAACATCAAGATCTGCAAGTAGTTTCCATAGCTAGATACATACCATGTTCTTAGCTTCATAGCTAGAAGTAGCAACTATAGGCTTTTTTTTTCAGAACCAAGAAATGCACAATGCTCCAAGCATAAAACAGTTTGCCACTGTGCGACACTCTAGTTACCCCTAACAAAGTCTCTAAAGCAAGGCAGAGCCTCCTTCTCAATGAGGCCCTCCATCAAGTGGAGCACTTGGCAGCAGTACATCTTTGCAATCAGAGGTCATGATCCCTAAGGGAGGTAGAGCTCTCCAAACTTCCTGGCAGTCTTCCTCTGCCTAGACACTGGTAGTCAGACAAGTCTTCAAACACTATAAATCGTCCTTGGACACTTCGATGTACCTTTTATAGTAATACACTAATCCAAGCAGCTCCCATAGCTCATCTCCGGTCAGCATGAACCTCTGCTCTGAGTGTTTGTGCACTCAATCCTATAGACTGCTATGCTGAATCCACTCAATTCTTTCAGCACGTCAGTGCCCAGCAGGATTGCCAAATGTTGATGGTCTTTTCTCCTCACCCATCAGCTGACTAGTTAACCCAGTGCTCGAATGCAGACAGTGCTAGTGCTTGGTTTGAAGATGCCCTTTCTTGCACTCCCAAGGTTGTTTGGTGTGTACAGAGCCTACTCGCTGCTTGTGTGCAAAAGTTAGATGTCAAGAAATCCATCTACGGGAGTTTGTGCTATGTGGGCAAAACCGTATGAAGATGGGTGGAAAACCAAGAGCATATGTGAGCGAGAATTGCAACAAGACCAAGTTACACACCAAGTCCCGACCAATACTTGTATTAAGAACAAGGCCTCGTCCTATGACAAACAATGTAGCTGCAATAGTGCTCAGGCAACAACCAGTGTGCGTAAAGTGCAAATATATGCCTTGGTTCAAGGCACAATACTCTCTCTCAAAGCAGTAAGACTCTCTCTCACACTCTCTCTCTCAGAGTAGCAAGACTCTCTCTCACACTCAATCAATCAACATACAAAAGTATAAGCTAGAGCGAAAGAGTGCTCCCATTCTAACTCAGAGTCCCATTTTAACTCAGACGCGGGACTTAAATAATCCTAGATCTCTCTCTTGAATTGACTTTCTAAATTCTACACAGAATATCCTACAAACCATTGGCACTGCCTGCGTGGCCTCTCGGTGCTTGCCCTGGCCATTCGGGCACTCGCCGTTTGGATACTTAGAGGGCATGACTTGGGTGCCTGGTCATCTCAAACTTGGTTGAGTGTGGGTTGACCAAAGTTCAGCATTGTGATGATAGAAGTTTTTTGAAGAGGGAAGGTTAATCAAAATTTAATAGAGTTTCGATAAGTGATCGAAGCAGTCCCACTCTTGCTCCCTTCTTAAAATAGGTCTTGTTTCAACCCATAATCACCATGATTAGTGATTGACTGGCCATTTCTTTTACCCATTTTACATCATAACTTCTTCAGGGAATGTTATACTGCTTCTCCGGAGTCTCTGGATGAATCCATTCTAAGCCAAATTCCCAACTTTGTCAGCCAGATTTTCGACTAAGGGTACCTTCACTAAACCTACCGGACCTAACAAGTGTTGTTATATGAATTTCATGAATCTTTCAATGTAGAATCTCCTTTGAAAGATGCTTTCGATCGGTCAAAACATTTTCAACACGATTAGATGACAAATCAAAGCATAGGTAGGTAGACGAAGTAAAGAGCTAGAAAGTTTTGATGATATGGAAGGCACCCCATTCGAGTAGTACAAAATCAACGCAACTTGGGAGAAAGTCAATTAGGTGAATGTAACTATTTAAATAGGAAAACTCTTGGAATCTCACCACCCTACGCCAAGTTCTTCGAAAATTACCTAGCATGCAAGCAACCACTAGTGGGCAGAAAGGTTTGACCCCTCCATAGTGGTAGTGACTCGTATGAATATTTGGGACAACGCATCAACAACTTTATTATCCTTCCCTCTTTGGTACCGAATCATCAAATTAAACTCCTGCATGAGTTCTGCCCACCTAGCTTGGCGGCCTCTCAAGTCAGGTTGTTTACAAAAATGTTTCAGAGTATCATGATCAACATCCACATAAAACTCTGATCCATACAAATAATGTCTCCATGTTTTCAAAGCATGGACAACAGCATACAACTCTAATTCATGAGTTGGCCAATTTCGTTGAGAGGGAGAAAGCTTCTTGCTTTCAAAGGCTACTGACCTTCCCTCTTGGAGAAGAACTGCTCCTACCACAATGCTACTTGCATCGGTTTCAAGGAAAAACGGTTTCTGGGGATCGACTATTTTTAACACCGGCGGTCCTGAGACCACAGCTTGTTTTATGGTGTTAAAACTTTCCTGTTGATTCCGCCCCCATATAAAAGATACTTTATCTGAGGTCACATCAGTCAATGGCGATACTATTTTGGAATATCCTTTGATATGCCTTCGATAAAATTGGACAAATTCTAAGAATGATCGCAAAGCGATCAAACTCTCACGGATTGGCCAAGTCAGTATCGCAGCTACTTTCTTTGGATCCATTTCTACCCCCTCACGAGTAATTATGAATCCTAAATATTCAACTCTTACCATACACAGTATAGTTTTCTTTTTATTTACATAAAGATTTGCTTTCCTCAAAGTACTGAACACTATTCTTAAGTGTTTGTGATGCTCCGTAATACTTTTACTGAATACCAGAATATCGTCAATAAAGTGTACTATAAACTTTCCGATATACGAACGTAGTAAATTGTTCATAAGCATGACGAATGTAGCTAGAGCATTGGTAAGTCCAAAGGGCATTACCAAAAACTCATAATGTCCAAACCTGCTTCTAAAAGTAGTTTTATGCACATCCTCGGCTCTAATACAGATCTAATGGTAGCCACACTTAAGATCTATCTTACTAAAAATTACAGCCCCATGTTATGCATCTAGCAAATCATCGATCCGAGCCATCGGATACCTGTGCTTAATAGTGATATTATTCAATGCTCTGTAATCTATACAGAGGCGAAAAGTATCATCTTTCTTCTTCTTTAATATCACTGGGGAAGCAAAAGGTGAGAAACTTGCTTGAATCTGCCCCAACTTGAGGTATTCTTCCAATTGTCTTCGCACCTCCGCCTCTTCAGTAAAACTCAACCTATAAGGAGGTCTATTTACATGTTCTGCCCCCAGGATTAGTTCAATCTTTTGCTGAACATTCCGCTCTGGAGATAACCCATAAGGTAGCTCGCCCCTAAAACAATCAGAGAACTCCTCTGCTATTTGATAAGCCAACTTGGCCATCTCTCCATTTTGGACAACATTAGTGCTATCCGAAGAATCATCAATCAGCTCTACCAATGCTGTACAAAGAAACAAAAAATCTTCTTGAGCTTTTCGAATTTCCATCACAGAAACCAACGGTCCTTGAGGTATATCCTTTTCACCTCGTAAGACATACAGCACATCATTCATCTTGAATTGATAAATGTGCTTTTTCCAATCTATGGCTGGATTCCTCCTAGAATGCCAAGTCTTACCCAGGGCTATGTCTGCATGAGCAAGCTTAGTCATTTCAAAATCAAGCTTCTCAGCATAGTTCTGAATTCGAAGCTCCAACTGGGTAACCCTTTGGTCCCACACTTCAGTTGAACTTCCATCTGCCATCCTGACTGTATATGCATAGTCAGATGGGCTAGTCTTTAGTTTCAGCCTCTTTACAAGCTTGGAGTTAATTACATTGTGCGTTGACACTGAGTCAAACAACACAATGACCTCATGATTAGCTACTTGTCCTTTCATCTTAATTAACTCTGTGTCGTTAAAGGCTCTATACCCCGTTGCTTCGGGCTTTGACATGATATTATCAGGTACACTAGTTACTAACTTAGCAACAGACACACATAACAAAAAAGGTACTGACCTTTGAGAAGATCTCGCTGGCTGAATCTGCATCTGGGACTTTCCTCCATTTCCACGTCGCATTCTGAGACCATCATCGCAGCCATCCGACAATCCTTGTTTCGTGGACAATCTTTCCACTGATGAGGCTGAAGGCAACCAAAACACAAGTCTTCTCTCCTCGCTTTTTCCCTTTGCTCTGGGTTCAAAGAGGACTTCGACCAAGCTCGAGCTGCCATTGGTGTTACTTTTCTTTTCATTCCAATGGTGGTACTTGATTTAGGAGTCTCAATTGGTTTCGCCTGCTTGGCTTGACCACTAAGCTGTGAGGTACCCCCTTTGCTAATCGACTTCTTCTTAAACCCAATTTTCTTCGGGTACCCATACTGAGTCCCAACCTGCACAAACCCACTTGGTCTCTTTCCTTTTGCATCCTCATAGTTCAGGGCTATGGCAATTGCTTCATCTAGCGTGTTCGCATACTTAGCCCGAACTTCCATCTTTATCCGATCATTCAATCCAAAGATCAAATCTTTTACTTGGATTGACTGAATTAGGGATTCATCAACCTTCATTACACTTTCTCTGAATTTATCAGTGTATTTTGCCACTGGTAAATTTCTCTGACGAAGGTTTTGGTACTGATCCCAAGCTCGGGATGCTTCGTCAGGAGGTAGGAAGTGTTTTCTAAGTTCCTTTTTAAACCCCTCCCATGTAGTGGATGCTACACCATCTTTTTGCTGTTTTATCCACCACCTATCTGCTGCCTCATTAAACATATGGGTGGCCTCGCGGATTTTCTTCATATCATTCCTGATTTCATAAATGGCGAAGCCCTCGTCCCATTTGTGTAGCCAGGTCTCAATGATATCGGAACTACGGTCAAACATCCGACCAGAATAATTTTTTGGCCTATAATTGGCAATATTAGGCACCTTAGCCCTCCTAGGCTCGACCGTACGAACACTGGGCTCCGGTTCCATCAGAGATTTTACCTTTCTCCTCACGAGATGGTTTGACAGACATACTATGCACCATTTTCCTGAGCTCAGACTGCCCTGCATTTGTCTGTAACTGTTGTGCTAAAATCTGTTGCAAGGCATCCTCTAACATTGCAATTCTGCCAGATAATGTATGACCTACTGAGCGCGACACCTGCGGGGTCGGCCGGACTCCCGACTCTACGGGATCCATCCTGGAAGCTGCTTCTTCTACTTCCATTTAGGTCAATGGGTGGGGGGGGGGGGGGGGGGTGGGTGTGTGTGTGTGTTTTTAAATAAAACACCGCTTGCAACTGTAATTACAAATCGAAAGTCCAACTTCCAATTTTACAACTAACCAAGTATATATCACACTTATAACCAAAACCACTTTTCCCTATACTAGGGAAACTCCTGCACACCTAAACTGCAAATATCCCATGCATAACAGGCATATAACCAATTGTTTGCATCAATCCAGTATGCCTTCACCATCTGGAACCCAATAGAACAAGCAGGAATTCCAAACTAAAACACGGAAGTAAATAACCAAACATATGCTCCAACAAAGCTTAGAAGGCATAGAGAGCTTCCTGGTTATAATTCTTGCTGCATGAAGAGATCAAGTTGTTTTTGCTGTAGCTCAACTACACCCTCGTTGGAGACCCAAACCACTCCTTCACACGAGCTCACGATCAAGCGCAACCAGTTACTAGTACCGTGACCTGACAACAATCTACTCAACGCAATCAACGATGCTCTTTTAAAAATTACGTTGTTCTTTAATTACTGACTCATAAGCAGGTAGGGAAGATCTGTCCGCCTTCTGCTGTCACCTCTCGTTTCATATACAAAGTCACTTCACGTCTCCCTTCCGAGATACCAAAGATCCTTGACGTCAATCAGCCAAGACCAGCGCATGCGCCATCCTAACGTCCAACGTACACCCAATTTATGCTTTAACGTATACTCATGCAGGTGACAGGATATCTCCAAGCGCACGTAGCAACCCCGTGTAGCAGTTCACCGTCACGACGCTTAATTAACAAAGACCCACAATTGCGCCATCACCTGCGGCAACTAATTCTGTGACCACACAGTCCCTTTGGTCATGCGCTGCTCCTAATATGTAACGTAAATCTCAAGAGCCAGAGTTCCAACTCTTGCGACAGCGTTTCCCACAGTATTGCACAACTGGTCCCTCGATGCGTCAAACGCCCAGCCAGTCCCAAACCGCTCGCAATATACTCTACGCTCTGATACCAAATGAAACATTCCGAACTGATTTTTTTCTAGCTTTACATTGAATCACGGGCACAAGCACTTAGTTTATCCTCCCAGCCAACCTCAGTGGTAGCAAGCTTCTCTGCCAAATCCAGAAGAATACGTTTTCGTGAAAGCTTTTTGCTTGCTTAATTCCAACGAGCCCCAAAACTCCCTAGATGGATCTAGTATGCCACATGTCCTCAATTTAGGGTCCCTCCTTAATGCATCATTTACCCCTCTCTTGGGATAACTTTGAAACATTTGCCCCTAGGTACATTTCATGCATTTAGGTCCCTTAGCCTTAGATCCACCTAGTCTAGTGCCATGTCACCCGCACCAAGGACCTTGACCTTTATGATCATTTACATGAAGCCCAAACAAATATAATACAAACATTGATCCTTTAAAGGAAAATGCCGACTGACCCTTCCGAGGTCATGTTACCTCGACTTGAGTGTAACACACATCCATTATTTTCATAACATTCTTAAACAAATTTGAACGAGCATGTCTCATGGGTTAAACTAGAAGGTGTTGCGAAGGCTTGCTGACAATAATTCATACATTCTTGCTCAAGATATAATATATTTTATATCCACGCTCCATGATCCCTATGGACTTGTGAGATGCACTGTCTTTGTTCACATGCACATAAGCTTTTGATGAGGCTTTCGATGAGTAGCCCTTGTCCAAAATAGGCTTTTGTCTGAATGTAAGTTGCCAATTTTATTACTTTTAATGATTGTTCAATTCAAGTTGTTGATTAAAATAGCATATGTTCTCCTCTTCCTGAGGAGATAAAAGGTGAATGGCTGATTTCTTCAAGAATTTGCAGCAAATTTTACAATTCTGTCCCTTTCCCCACCCATATACCATTTGCCATAGTTCGTAATTGCATTCGAGATGCAAAATGATACTAAGAAACATCCATATATTTATATCAGCTATCAAAGTGAAGCGTACATCACCCGTAGCGGCAGTGCAATAGCAGCAAGTGCCTGTGATGGAGATCTCACCTCAAAACCTGCAATAATGATTCATGCCACTAACACATGATGCATCATGTATGACCACACGGGATGGTTGGTGCTATCCAGCTTATCTTTGAAGCAAGCATACCAAAAAGATCATTGCTAGCCATTGCAGATAAGGCACAAATGTAAAGAACCCAAAGAAAACTAATTGAAAATCAAACGACAGCACTAGGCACGTGCAATTCTGATTCTGACCACACAAAGTCAACAGCTGGCACAGAATCTAAGAACCAAAAGAATGCGTTGCCTACACAATGCTGCAAATGACATGACCTGCCAACAAAACCCAAGGCACGAAGGCAAATGTGCCAGAGAAAGCGCAAAGCAGGCTCAAAAACTCTACAGGATGAGCTACACAACAGTTGCAAACAACAACTGCAAAAGTCTTGAGTGAAGCAACAGTCTACCGCAAGCAAATGAGGATGTGCAGCTCCTTCTGAGAGCTTTGAAAAGGCATAAAACACTGCTGAAATGCTCTGACCAGTCTGAACAGGAAAAGAGAGCTGAACTGACCTCAAAACTGAGGTAGAAGCTCACAAACTGAGAGACCAATAACAAAACACTTCGAAATGTGTTTCTGCAGACAGCTGCACCAAAAGAATGCACAAAGCTGCAGTGAATCTGAACAGCTGCAAAAATTCACAGAAGCAGCTTAGAAACCCACACAGCAAGAGTTGTTAAAGTTATGGCATTTCATAGTGAAAGAGGGCTTATTTGTGTCATAGCCAGTTTAGGCCATGGTTAGGGCTGAGTTAGGGTCCAGCTTTGGCTCCCAAAGAGGTCGGGTTTCCTCACCTGGCTGGTCGGGTCAACTTGACCTAAACCGACCCAAGCAGGCTGGTAGAATGCCATCCTGGCCCATGGTTAGGACTGAGTTAGGGTCCAGCTTGGGCTCCCGAAAAGGTCAGGTTTGACCTGGCTGGTTGGGTCAACTTGACCTAACCCGACCCTGCTTGGGTTGGATCAGGCCAACCTACTAGGTCAGTCAATATGGCCACCTTGCTGGCCGACCAGCTAGCTGGGGGCTATAAATCTGCCCCCCTTACACTCGTATGTGTCTCCCACAGGGTCAATTGGAACATTCTTTCCTCACATATTTGCCCTTGTCTGAGGTTGTATTTCCAGCATATATACAATTGCAAATGCCTTACTTTAGTCTCTCTCTCTCTCTCTCTCTCTCTCTCTCTCTCTCTCTCTCTCGATGAGGCCATCAAAAGAATCAAGGCAGCAGTCCCGGCCATTGATTGGTCAGCAAGCCCAACTGATGACAAGAATGATGATGAAGAGGAGTCTTCCCCAGTTTATTTATCGCCCAAGAATGGACACGTTGTCATCACCTTCAACTCGAAGACACTCAGGAAGAGGATTCTACAACAATCCTATAAGCTGAAGGGGACAAAGATATGGATTGCTGAGGAGCTTACAAGAACCCAACTGAAGAACAAAGCTACCGAGCTTGCTAAGGTTCAGGCAGCCAGGGAAGCAGGAAAATGGGCAGTCTATCGTGACGGTCTTGCAGTGATTAGAGAATTTAAGACAAAACCTAAAGACCCTCAGTCTTAAACTGATGTAATGGCCATCCCATAGCCTAGTACCTCGTTTTATGATGTAATGGCCATCCCATAGCCTAGTACCTCGTTCTTTTTATGTTTTATGTTCTATGTTTTTAGGTTCTATGTGTTTTGTTTTTTGGAGGAATCTGATGATACTCCCAGGGAGGTTGCCTATGGCCCTCTCTATACTGATGTATAAGCAGGTCTCTTTTGTCCCATAGACCTTTATTAGGTCTCCAGTGGACATTAATAAACTTTCTTTCTTACTTTTCTTTCTCTTTCTCTCTCTCTCTCTCTGAATTGGGGCTATTATCTGTCAATAGAGGAAAGGACGAGTAGGCTGAATATTTTGGAGATTTTAAGTGTTTGGGGAGTGTTGCACAAGTGGATTTTGGACTGCCATATGGGAACCTTGAAACAAAGATGGTGAGCAACAGTATGTACACAATTGGCCTCGGATTTTTGAGCCTACAAAAGTAGAAAATGCTACCTTTTTCTCCTCAGGTGCAACATGGGGGAAAATAGCATGATTGCTAATGCAAACATCTCTCTTATTGTGCTGGGACATTTTCAAAGACCTTGCACGCAGTGACAGAAATCTTCTGTGGAGTCATGAAGGTCTTTGAATTTCCGACGATGATGCACCATTTCCATCGTATGGGTTGCTAGCTTCATAATTGATGCAGCCAAATTGCTTGAACAGATGCTTTGCTCTCTCCCTCAGTCCCTCAGCCCTCCGTCAGCCTGACCTTCCTGTCACGGCCTCTGCTCAACCCGGTTGCACCACCCCTCAGTGCCACACCAGCCTTCGGGGCTGATTCTATCACTGCACCTCCAAGGGACCTGCACCAGGGTCCCCCGTAATCTGCAGCAGGGCCAAAGGGCCTTTTGTGTGCTCCATGGGCATCTCCGACAGCACCAGGTCCCCTAGGCAAAAACGCGCCCCCCCCTCCACGATCTGTGACAGGGCTCAATGCCCTCGAGAGCTGCACAAACTGCGCCAGGGGTTCCTGGCCCCCCCCGTGGGCTGCTGTCTCTGTTCAACCACCCCCGACTGCCCTTGGACTGCTCAAGGGTTGCTATGGGCAGTCCCTAAGGTGTGGACAATTTGTACTAGCTTTTTGCATTTTTAGCACTTATGACTCAACAAGGGCCTTAGTGAGCCCTTTGCTTCAGCCCACAGTGGCTTGTATGGGTTGCATATATTATGTACCTTGTCTCATAGACCCGCAAGGTCTCCTGAAGACGTTAATACATCTTTCTTTCTTTCTCTATTGTATGCTTTCACATACACCCCACTCTCACATGGTATCAAATGTCGTGGTTGGCTAGGGACCAGGAGAGGGCAGAACTGACGCAGCTGTGAGGGAGTTGCTACGTAGACCCGGCTGCACTTCAACTGGAGCTCATAAGTGATCTGAGACAATAAGATCGGGCGGTTGTTCGGAGGTCAACCCGGGACTAGGAGAGCTTGGAGCTGGCGCAGTCGATGAAGATCTGAGGCATATCGAGATGCCGCTCTAGAGGACCTGGTTCAAGGGGACTTGCAGCAGGGGCCATAGGAGGCTGTTTGGAGCAGCTTGCCCAGGAAGTGGACAGCAAAGGGGTCGGTACAACAAGGCTGATGCAGGACTGGCTGTGTGATGTGGAATTTATCGGTGATTAAAGAGCTCCTCCAAGGCGATTTGAGGCAGGAAAGACAGGCGGCTGTTCGAAGCAGCTTGTCTAAGGTGTGGACAGCATGAGGGTCAGACTTCTGGTGCAGAAGGCTGCGAGGCTGCATCTTCCTCTTCTTTCCCACACCCCCATCCACCTTTCCCTGTCTTGTACTCCGCCTAGTGAGCTGTTTGTTGCTAGGAGCAGCAGCAGGGTGAGAGGTTTGGTATAGTTCCATGGGACTACAGTGTACGAGTAAGGAGGAGAAGCTTGATGGCACCAACTATGCCCACTTGAAACAAAATCTTAAGATTAGGTTTCTTCACAAGGGCTTATGGGAGATCATTCAGGGCTATGAATGGAAGCCCAAACGTCCCAAGTATCGATCGGGACACTGCCCAGGAAGATGCCTTCCAGAAGGAGCTAAAGGATTGGGATGAGTGTGACGCCAAGGCACATTCACCCTCAGTATGCACGAGCACGAAGGAGGTCTCTCCGGAAGTACAAACGCTGACTAGTGCATTTGAGGTATGGTCTTCGCACAAAGCAATTTATGGTTTGAAGCAGGCATCCTAGATATTGGTATGCCAAGAGACATACTCATCTTATTGGCCTCAGTTTTCAAGCAGTCCTACAGAGAGCACTCTATATGTACTATCTTGGCATTCAGTTTACTCATGTTGAGTTGGCTATTATGATTAGTCAGTCACAGCTCCTACACAGGTTCCAATTGAGGACTGTAAACCAATTTCAACACCCGTGGAGTTTGGTTTCCATTTCTCCTTGGATGATGGTGTTGAGCCTTTTGATTCCCAGTTGAGCAGATTCATGCATAGTCCTAGTACACAGCACTGGCAGGCCATGTAACATGTCTTTCGACACTTGAAAGGCACCCAAGGTTTGGGCCTTCTTTATGGTCACAACTTTTCACTTACTCTGCATGCATTTACATACAATGATCCAGTGTTTCATGCATGCACTCACTTTGAGGTATGTCAGAGAACAACCGTCAGTAGGGGATATTCACTTGTCTTATGTTCCGATGAAGTGCTTCCAAGACGCAAGTTTCAAGCTTTTCGGCAAGCTTTACACTTGATCCTATTTATTACATGATCCTGACATCGCTCTACTTCCATGGTTGCCATATCCTTTTGGATGAACATGTGCAACCATGGCATTAGTTCCAAGTATCTTTCAAATGTGTCCAGAGTATTTCACCCATACCATGGACGGTGGCTTGTTAGATTTAGTCTCTTGGTATGTCCTTGTAGGCTAGTTCTAGTTATTCTTGGGAATATTTAGTCCATGAAGTCAACACATGCCACTTAGTCAATGTATGACACTTGGGACTTACTCTTGATTTTTGGGCCACATATGGTCCGGCCACAAACCTAGATGCTTATCTTACTTCTCCTACCTAGTCCCTCATAGAGGGTTCCCATAGGCCATGGATTGTAGCATGCTATTGTTGCTTCGGTGGTTTCCAGAAAACCCCTCAGCAGAGACTCTAGACATGCCAGGAAGCCCAGCAGACCCAGAGACTTCAACACATTTCTTGGTGACCATCAACTCCAATCACAAGAGAACCAAAAAGGAAGCAAGTAAACCTTAGTGAGCACTGCGTATGAAAGAAAACTTGACTGGACAGAGTTCCCCTGCCCCAAGGACAAATCCTCCTTTGAGCTGTTGAAAACAAACTGCGAGGAGAACCACTCTACACAATATTAATTTGCACTGTACAACCAGCCCTAAATGGTGATGACATATGGCAAATGCGGTGGTAGATTATTCCATAAGTGAAAATGAGATAAAGTAACACTGGTAGACAGGGTGAACAGACTACAGTATTCCAAATATATTTATCAGAATTGTAGCCCTGGAGTGTCTAGGAGGCAAAGGATGGGTCCACTAGGTATCTGAATATTCTAGATTCTAAATTATAAATGCACAGAGGTCTTTGATATCAGATGCTTCGAGGTTGACATAAAAGAGATGATGGGACACAGCCTTTTGTCTACCTCTGTCCACATTTCCTCCAAGTAAAGCAGTTCTGCCCTGTAAGCAGGCCTTTACAGAGCAGAGTTTATAGAGGAAGAGGGAGAACAGAGCAGAGTATATAGAGAAGAGGAAGAACAGTCCCAAAACTACTTGGCTGTGGGTCTCAAGGCATCAGTAGAGTTCCGGCTCTTTTGGTCGCCCTTAATCAACAGTTTGATTAGGATTTGGGGATGCCCATGTCTGAGGCTACCCCAGGCCAGCATCAAAAAGTTGGCCCACTCTTTTCCTCCCACTCTTTTAGTCCTTTCAGGTCCTAAAATTGGCTCTGTTCCAATGCAACACATCAATATTGCCTTCGGCAGGAAACGAGGATTGGATTGACTCTATTTGCTACTCAAAATATATACTATATATGACTAAAGATGAATACATTGTCTCTTCAAATTTACAACCTTTCCAAGGTCTCGATGATCCAGTCACAATCTGCCTACATTCATCTAGCTCATTTCACAAGGAAAAAGTCAACATGATGGTCCAGTATACAAAGACGAGTATTGGCAGATCCCTGCATATCAGTCAATACTAAGAACAGTATCGATGTAAAAATAAGTGACTGTATTCCCCAAAATGACACACACGAGCCCATTGAAGCTAAATCTGATTCATCCCCACACTAGTTGAGAGGTCACCACTTGAAAGGGAGCAGGCGGGGGGTGCAGAAGGCCAATGCCTCACCTATAAGCCCCCAAACGAGGAGAGCTAAGGGGATTGACACCTACACACCTACACTATGTTGGGTGTAGATGCACCAGTAGGGGATGGACTAAGCTGCCATGTGGGCGGTAAGATGGCTGGCACATGGGCAGCAGAGGGAGATCCTTCTTGATGTGATTTTAGGGCATCCCATAGGGCCACCCTGGCCAGCACACATGACGCAGCAGCAGCCGTATGGGGTGCTGGATAGGCCTGGCTAGGCTTTCGAACAGGGCAGGGCAGACAGCCAGCATACGGTGCCTGCAGCAGACCTTATATAAGCCAGCACAAGGAGGCAACAGTAGTTCGGTAGACCTGTCTGCTGGTCGGCTTCATTTATAGACTGAGTCGGAAGTCAGTCTAGCCATTATTGAAACACATATCTGTTCGTTCTGGAACACAGTTTCACATAGCCCATCATTGTCACTACTAGATCCAAGCATCTCCCATCCCGACCTGGCAGCTTGAGTGGCTCTCTATTTCTTCATCATACCCTTCTCCCTCTGTTGGAAAGCATACCTGCACTTGTCTGGTACACAGCAAAGCTAAACACAACATGTAGATATAACAATGTCCTTGCAATCATCACCTAAGAGAGCAAGACCTCTCCTGACGAAGATTTTCCAGAGTACGACACTAAATGAACTTGCTTATAGACTGTGCAGAGCCTGGTGCAGGTCCATTGGTTGGGTGACTGGGTCCGCCAGTCAAGAGGGCTACCTAACCCTATAAAAGGCCCATTTGTGGGGGCTATTCTTAGTTCAATGTGGAGCAGTCCTCAACCTGTATTAGGTGCACACCTTGGGCAGTAAGGAGAGCAAAAGACTGTCAGGAGGGAGCAGCAAGCAGAGCTCAGCAGAAGCAGCTACTAAATCCTGTCAGAGAGGCATGCGCCAGTTTGAAGGAGACCTACAGTACACTGTTAGATCCTGTTGTGTACACATTTCTACATCTTTATGAGACTACCATCAGCTGTACATCTGCATATTCTTTAGTGTTCTCTATCTACCTCTTCTTCTATCATGTGGCAGTAACAACTAGCAGTAAATGCTTCCTTTTTATGTTCTTTCCATAAGAACATAAATATAAGTCCTTATAGAAAGGTTAAGAGCGAACTTCCAAAAGAACCCAGACTTGATGATCGAAAAAGAGCAGTGACTCCTATATGCGCAGTCAAAACTGAGTTATAAATACGAAAGTAGAGAGAGGAGATGTTGAGTACCCCAGTAAAGTCGTTGGTGATACCTCCACAGGTGGATTCTCCACATATTCTCAAAAATATAGGTCCATAAGGTGCCTCAAAGTAATCTAAATATTCATAGTATCTCTGCTGAAATTGGCGGCGGTCCTGCAAAACCACTGAAGGGATTCAGGAACCTTGACAATACACATTACTCGTTTTTGTCTTGTGCTAGCTTAATAGTCACAATAACTAGGTGCAGATATACATGTAAGTGTAGAAGTTAAAAGTACAGAAATACATATCATACAATTTCAAATCCTCCCTTTTGAGATATAGAAGCAGAAAAAATCCCAGAGTAATATATCAAGTCCCGATTATAAAGTAAGGTATCTTTCCAACTCTAAAAGAGGAGCGTATCTTTTTCTTTTTTTTCAAAGAAAGGAACCTTCTGTTAAAGCTTGAAAGACTTCATACAAGACCAGCCCCAAAGGTGCTGCGTATGGAAAAAGCCGCGAAAAGGCGGAAAGAAAAACCGGCCTGTTCCAAAGAAACCCAGCCCACTGCCTAGGGGATCTCTGGTACTAGGGCTAATAGCCAAGTGGGGGGACTATACAACCAGCGAATCCCTCGCGAATTGAAAATGTAAAAACTCATGCAAGCCAAGCCTTGCAGAATCGAGCGCGCCTCGCGACGACAGTCGCCCTAGAGCTTAGGGTTCCACGCTCCCAGGCGGAGCGGAGGGTGTAAATGATATCCTGCCGGATGGCGACCAAGGTAACCGAGGGTGGAACCGAATGCTCACCCATCACCAGAAAGCAGCGAGCAACCCAAATGTTCCACGCAGTGATACTAGCCACTACCTCCCGCACGCTGTCTCCCGAAGGAGAAAGAGCCAGGCTATCAGGAGGGACCGCCTCATGAAGCTCTATCCTCTGAATGCTCTAACCCTGTATCCGGTAAGCTGGGGAAATCTCATCAATCTGGAACGCGTGTCCTCCCTTAGTCAACCAGGCCACCATCCCCCAAGTGTAGTCCCTCTGAAGACTCTGCATACGGGTCATAATCCTGAGAACTCCTATCCAAATCCTCACTGTGCTACGATAGCTCTAGAGCCAGTGCGGGATAGTCTCCAGAAAAGCAACAGTGACACTGCCCCTCCACCCACATATGCTCCAACCACGGGCTGATGGGCAAGCCTCCGTGGGCGCCCAGCCCAAAGAAGTAGGATATCTTCCTCGGCCGCAAACTGGACCATAACCGTGTCCAAAACCTCGAACGGACATCCCGGGGCACACTTTGGGCCACCCAATGCCTCTCCATCTCAAGCCTCCTACCAATCTGTGTGGTGTAGGAAAAGAAGGGCACCTCGTCCACCTGCTCGGCAAGGTCGCCCCTGGAGGACCAAAACCACTATCCCGGATCCCACTGGACTTCCCTCAAGGGCCTACCCTCCCAAAGCCAAAGGCGCCATATAGGGGCATCTGGCTTTGAGATACTGGGAGGGTCAATGTGCCACTCCTTCCCCAAACGACCCACCACTCTGATCATCTGCCAGTGAATCCCATCAAGACTCCCATCCATCTCTCGGTCTCTCTCAGTGAGTGCATGGAGTAGAACTGCAAGTCCTACACAGAAAAAACCGGGCTGCATGCTGCCTCGTTGCATCATCATCCTCAAGGGAACACCAGTTCGAGAAAACTGGCCCAACCATCTGCTATCCATCCACATGCAAAGTCCCTCCCACCAAGACTCAGGGATAGCTAGGTCAATCTCTCTCATCCGCTGCCTTGCCCCTCGTAGATGTGCTACGGCGCCAAGCCTCGCCTCTGCCTCCATGGATAATCTGCTCCATCTATCAAAGGACCCAGCTGGTCCACTGTCCCACTGTGCCCAACCTATGTGAGTCTGTTGTTTGAGCATACGCCCCTCCTCATTTCGGATCTCTAGGTGCCAGACAAGACACTGACACTCGTACACCTCTCTACAATTGGGCTATGAGGCCCCATGCTAATCTCTACCACACCCTATGGAGGCTCCTCATCAAGGGGGAACCCTTCCCCGTAAGGGGGGCCTCTAAGAAGATCCATCTGTGTGAAAGCTGCCACTGCCCCCATTGCGTGCGGTGTTCCTGAGAAGCCCTCGCTGTAAGAGGAGCTTCCAAGGCTTTCCACCTGGTGTGAGGCCGCTAACAATCAAATTTTTTTTCCCCCAAAGAAAGGAACCTTCTATTAATGCTTGAAAGATTTCATACAAGACAGCAGCCCCGAGGGTGCTGAGAATGGAAAAAATCGAAAAAGGTTGAAAGAAAGAACCGGCCTATTCCAAAGAAACCCAGCTTACTGCCTAGGGGATCTCTGGTACTGGGGCTAGCAGCCAAGTGGGGGGACTATACAACCAGCGAATCCCTCGCGGGGTGAAGATGTAGAAAACTCCTACAAGCCAAGCCTTGCGGCAACAAGCACACCTCTCGATAGTCGCCCAACATACTATTCAGTAAATATCTCACACAGGGAGAGATCTGTGAGCCTTACGGAGGAGGAGGAAGGGCACTAGGTTGTGCGGTTGCAGGTGTGGCTCAGACAGTGGATGCTATTGGGGTCTCTCTTGCATGCTTTGGTTGGCTGGGGATATAGGATTGTCTAGTGATTGGATGCCATTCACCGTTTGAAGTTGAGCAGGGAATTACAGGGTGGGCTGGACGGGGAGTCTGTGGGCATTGGTTTGCCTGTGGTGCAGCTTCCCAGAGACCTTTGTAATCAGCCACTTGGCTTCAAATGACTGTTAAATAAATACCACAAGGGGCACCAACGTTTGGGGCCAATTGGTGTCCTTGTTTCTCAGTAGGAGCGCTCTAGCTCCCATGTGATTTGTTCTGTGGTGCATATTTACTTGTCAATTTACTGTGTATGTTCTAATTAAGTGGATCATACCACCCTTTACGTTGTTGAGGCTGGTTTCACTTACCTTCAAGCTCCACTTCCCGTGTACTCTTATCAGGACTCTGATTATGCAAATGCACACCAAGGGCATACCACAGCGGAAGACTGATAGATAAGCCTAGGACTTACACGAGGAAGTGTTTCACTACGGAATCAAACTTCTTAACTTGTGCGTACTTCACAACAATACATGCGTGTGCAACCCAATAACTAGACAGTGCATCCAAGACAAATACAAAAGCCAAAATTATATATTTCTATTGGACAGCCGGACACGATACAAAGAGATGTGAAGTCCTATGAAACCGTGGTCCTCCAATCTTACCAAAGCTCTCCTGCTATCTGCCTGGCACTACTAGATCCATGAACCTGTGTAATCCTCTAAGCTTTGTGTCCAGTGATCTCTCCACCTTACTGGCCGGGTAGTCAGCCTAGGTGAGCAGCTTCTCCAAGCTTACTCTGCAGCTCTCCAACCCACTTTTCTCCTCCTGGATATAGGCCCGGAAGTGGCTGATCTGCTGCTCCTTGCTGCTCTCTTAAGGCTATGCTTTATGGAGGACCAAAAGCCCCCTTATATAGGGGCTGAGTCCCTTCCAAAGTAGCCGACAGCCAGCCCCTAGTGGGCCGACTGGAATCCCCCCTACCAGCCGACTGGAGGGGGGCTCCATGAAAGCCCTACTGGGCCCTCATTTGCAGGCTTTCGCTGGCCTGCCTGGCCACGTGGCATCCAGCCACTTGAACAGGCTGTTCCAGCCCTGTTGTGTGCCCCAAATCCAGCCCATAGGCCTTCCATATCAAGCAATCCTGCCACGCCTTTTCCTACCTCTATTCTGCACCATGTCAGATCCTTTCCAAGTTTTGGGCCCCATAGATGCTCCAAAAACGCCCGTGCGGCCTGCTGTACCTGCCCGGAACCTTGCTGATTCCTCAGTGTGGACTACCTCTCGACATTGCCATGTCAGATCTGCCCTCCAAGGTGGCTTCCAACTGTTAGGTACCTCCTCTCTTTGTCTCGAGTTTCTGTGAGCACTCCAAAGGTGAAGGGCAGACTCAGCCATGACAAAGGCTAGCACTAAAGGAGAAGGCTAATCAAAAAGTAGTCCAAATTCTCTTCATCAACCTACAACTACTTGTGAAGACTACTCTTTTTTATTTTAGTCTCTCCCAAACGCCCATTTCTAAGCAGAGATGAGTAGAAAAGAAAGTTGACATGACAACGCATCACGTAATGAATCCACAATCCTTCTAGGAGTCCAAAATTCCTTGGACAACCTTCCAACTTGCATAAAAGAGTTACAGCTGTCTAAAAATTTCAGATTATTATTAATATTAAAAGCTGAAAAAAAAAAAAACAGATCTTTGGACTTTAAAATAAAATCAAAAAGCCAGTTACTACTGTCCAGGATAAAGGAAAGGCTAAGGTCGCTCTTGCTAGCAATGGTAATACTCAAATGCCCCCTGTAGCTCAACTAAAAGCAAAGGTTAAACTCCCGAATGAAGGCAACTCTTCCGCCTCATACATAGACAGGTGCATCCTCTAATAGGCACACCCCTGTTGAGAATTCTATTATGGGCACTACTAATGTTGATTGACTGCGAGCCGTACTCTATTCCCAGAAGATGAAGTTGCCCTCTTATTACCTCACCCTCAGCAGGATCATGCCTTGGATCTTGAGGTGGACATGCAATCTTGATCACTTTTTGGTGTGTTGTAGTATGTACATATCTATAAATCTGTAAATATCCTGCCATAAATAGTGTTTGACATATAATGTACAGGCGCTTTGTGACCTGTGAAAATGGAAGACTCAATGGGCATCTGTCAAGAGATTGCAGCCTGATATGGTGCCCTTGTAGGAGCATAATCAGCATGGTTATGTAAGCCAGCCTGAGCATTTTGCAAAATATTACATTTTCTATGCGCATGATAACTCCTTCTCTGGAGTGGTTCTTCTTGTGAAACATGCCCTTCAGCCAGTTGTGGCTTTTGATGGTCGTTGATAAAGTACACACACACATGTACGTACGTAGTGTATATATATATATATATATATATATATATATATATATATATATATATATATGTATATATGTATATCTATATATATATATATACATATATATACATATATATATATATGTATATATATACATATAATGTACAGGCGCTTTGTGACCTGTGAGAATGGAAGACTCAATGGGCATATGTCAAGAGATTGCAGCCTGATATGGTGCCCTTGTAGGAGCATAATCAGCATGGTTATGTAAGCCAGCCTGAGCATTTTGCGAAATATTACATTTTCTATGCGCGTGATAACTCCTTCTCTAGAGTGGTTCTTCTTGTGAAACATGCCCTTCAGCCAATTGTGGCTTTTAATACCGGGATGGTCATTGATAAAGTACACACACACATGTACGTACGTACGTATATATATGTATCTATATATATATAGATATGTATATATATACATATACATACATATATGTATGTATATGTATATATATACATATACATATATATATATATATATATCTATATGTATATATAGATATACATATATATATGTATACATACATACATACATACATACATACATACATATATATATATATATATATATATATATATATGTATATATATATATATATATATATATATGTATGTATGTATGTATGTATGTATGTATGTATGTATATGTATATGTATATGTATATGTATATGTATATATATATATATATATATATATATATATATATATATATGTATGTATATGTATAGATATATATATGTATACATACATACATACATACATACATACATACATATATATATATATATGTATAGATATATATATGTATATATATACATACTTTATGTATTATATATCATATAGTATGTATACATACATATGTATATATATATATATAATATGTATACACCTACATATATTTATATGTATGTATACATATATATGTATGTATATACATATAAGTGTATGTATACATATATATATGTATACATACATATATATTATTATATATATATGTATGTATATATAATATATATATATGTATGTATACATGTATGTATGTATATATGTATGTATGTATGTATATATATATATATATGTATGTATATATATATATATGTATGTATATGTATAGATATATATATGTACACACACACACACACACACACAACACACACACACACATATATATATGTATGTGTATACATATGTATACATATATATATGTATATATATATGTATACATATGTGTATATATATATATATATATATATATATATATGTATATATGTATATATGTCTATCTATGTATATATGTATATCTATGTATATATGTGTATATATGTATATCTATGTATATATGTGTATATATGTATATCTATGTATATGTATATATCTATATATATATATGTATGTACATATATACACACACACATATATATATATGTGTGCATATATATACATATATATATATATATGTATATGTATATAATAAAAGCAAGTTGGATATATCATCAATACATATATGTATAAAAGCAGGTGTATGCTGATGATTCCTTTTTCTTGCCCCAAAATACGGAAAGGGAACGTTCATGCCTCATGCATGCATTATCCTTATATGGGATGGAAGCTAGTCTATAAGTAGAATTCTATGCTTCTTCCGCTCCATGTGAAAGATTGGCATCACATTTTATGACTGGGGGACATAGTTTTACCAACATAGCTAGTATGTCATCTTGGTTACCCTTTGGATTGGTCAGTCACTTGTCGTCAACAAATGGACTATGTGCGTGATAAGCTGAAGGAAAAACTAGGATACTTGAAGTTGGCTACCTAGCCATTACATGTCCGCTTTTGCATAGTCCAATCAATTCTAGTTTCCTATATCCAGTTTTCTTTGCCCTTGATTGTGTTTGCCAAGCAGTATATGTCTTGTTTCATGTCTAATATCATGGAGCTTTTTTGGCAGTCTCGTTATAAACGTAAAGTCCTCAGGCTACTTCCATGGGGGTTTGAATATTCTCAATATTCATAAGCATGTTTTAGCTCACAAGGGGAAAATGATGTTGCAATTCATGCAAGGAGATCAGCCATGGGTATACATGATGCGACATTTGAATATGCACTTGTCTTCTACAGCCTTCGATCGCGTGGTGGCCCGCCCAGGTCACGTTGATGGCACGGTCAAGGGATGCCCTTTTGTCACTCACTTGCTTTCTGATTGGAAGCATATACTCTCTCACCTTAAATGGAATAGTTGGGATACTCTTGCAGGAAACTCCTTGTGGGTTGCTTCATTGGTCTAAGGTGTTCACACCTCTGTTGGCTTTGCGAAAACCCGCCGTTCTTATTTTCTTGTGGCGAGTCTTGCTTCGCGTGTTCTTCCATTGGGATAAATATCGTGTCGTCGACATATTGCTCCTGCCACTTGTCGCCGATGTCTGTCTTTGTAGAAGTCTTTACTTCATCTATTCTAGCATTGCCTTGAATCCCTTGAGCAGTGTCTTCAAGCTCGTTTACCTAGTGCTCGCTTTGGCCTGCAATTCTAGCTGTTTAGTTTGCATCCTATCACGCAAGTTTACTTGTATTCGTTATTAGGCACTCTGGACTCTGTGGAAGGCCCACAAAGATCGTGTCTTTGGTGATCCATCCTTGGGTAAGTATCAATTCTTCCAGGCATCCCTACGGAAATCATTCTTTGAATGTTTACATGCACAAGATCTTGATTATCTTGCATTCTCATCATATAATGACATCTTCTGATGTTTGTATCTGGATGTCCCATTCCAAAGGACAAATGGCGTTCATCCCAAAAATTAAAGAAAAGTGTGTGTGAATACTTATGCGTGTGTATATGTACAATGTGCTACAATTGGCATCGAAACAAAATTCTTTTCTTTTTTTTTTCAAAATCTCGACCTTTTTCCCTTTCTCACGACCCATATTTCTACCTAGGTATTGCTTTCAAAATGTCTCCTTTGTGCAGAGCATATAGCTCAAGCAGTTGGGCGTTTGCCCACTTCAGCTGGTTGCCCGCATTCAAATCCCTTGGGATGCCACCTACTTCCTATCAGCGTAGGCCACAAGCAGATGTGCCCCTCGTAGATGGCCATGTGTGTGAGTGGGAAAGGGGGAAGAGGAGGGGAAGGGGGGGCGGGGGGGGGGATGTCTCCTATGTGCCTCCAAGGCTTTGGCCTAGGAGCCTAGCCTGTACGCTCTCAAGAGAGCGGTATTTGGCAGCTACACTCAACGAATGTTGTTCGAACAAAGCTATGTGGGTCTTCCGTGAGAATTTCAGTACTAGGAGAATTGGCACCAGCTAAAAGCATTTAAAAAACGGCGAAGTTTCACTCTGTTTTTATGATTCCGGGCTAGAATTCTGGGTAATTTAGAGTAACAACCCATAAACCTATACGTTTTGAGGTGCTGATTGGGAGGCTCGTCTGTATTTTGAGGTATTTTGAGGTGATGATTGGGAGGGTCTTTAAGCACTCAGGATTTTAAACCCGAGCTGCCTCCGTCCAAGATTTGCACGTAAACCCAATATGCCCCAAGTGTTCATTAAAGACCCGATACAGTGCCTGACGGTTTCTAAGCTGCCGTCGCAGCTGACCACAAAACGACGAAGGGGGAAGCCTTGGGATGCTTCAATTGAGATTAGAACCACGCCTATTGTATTAGACCATAAATGGACTGCCTCATATTGCTATAGTCGGAAGTCAGCGGCCCGATAAAGCACGCTTCCTTTAAGAGTAGGCGAAGAATTGAAGATAAAAAGGCAATGGAATGCGTGGCCCGATAGAACCCACCTACTTAAAGAATACTGGAGATGAAGAATAGGCAGAATTGATCCAGACGAACTGCTCTCGAAAGCGCAGTCGAGTTGGATCCACGTGTACCGGCAGAGTGCTCGATAAAGCATTGCGAAGCTTACGAGTTTCATCAAACAGAGAGAAAAGACCCAATAAGATCCAAAACACTAGCTAGACAGGAACTTGGAAGCTTAATTTAGAGAATCCTGGTCCTCATAAAGGTTGACGGGGAGCAAGGCGTGACAGAAATTTTCGATCTTTTCAGCTGGAGAGTTACCTCCGAATGGTAATACCCACCAGAGGTGTGAAATGATCGATGCGCTGAGACATCCATTTGGCGTCCTGGGTGAGGTATTGGCTGCTGGAGCCAATGTTAGCATTGAAGAACGGGGAGAGGGCAAAAGCAAACAGAGAGTGAAGCAGGAGCAGCAGCAACGCAAGGACACCACCACAATCCATCGATATGTTCATCATCACGAAGTATTGACTATTACTTGTCGGCCTGCTTCTGCATTTAACGCACGTGGAGCAAACCGTCCTTTTCCTCACAATGCTATTCTAAACCCACTTTTTACGGTAGGCAGCCTAGAGGGAAGTTTTTGTTTTCTGAGCTCTCATGTAACCATGTGTCATAATCTGATGACGTTGATCTTCCTGAAAATCTAGTGGTGAGAATCATCTTGATTTTTTACGATAAACTTGGAGGACTTATTATCTTGATTTTTTGTTTGCTTTTCGACTGCCTTGATGATATCGATGGTAGACTGGAGAAGTGTTCGAGTGACAGTTCGATCCTCATACAAGTTGGTTGCAAGAACTAACTGAGCAATGATTATACGAATAGTATGACTTGGAGAAGGCTTTTGGGATTTGGGGGAAAGAGATGGTCTATCGAGGACGACGAAATGAAGAGATGGTGTATGGAAAGGTGCAGAGTCTACCCAAAAGTTCTTCATCAACCGCCAGCAATCAAAGAAGTTGATGCTAAATCCTTGTCCCCCAGCAAAATCAGAGCTTCGTAAGCTCAAATCTCAGTGCACCCTCTACAGAGCTACTTAAATCTTTCTCTCAATAGCTTTTGCATTGTGTATATCTTGCAGATCCCTTTGACATCTTGCATGAAATTTTGTATACACATCGTCAATGCAGAACTTGGTAGCTATCAAAATGTCCTCAAGAAAAAGTGTTGGACCGAACAACGTAGGCATGCTAATTCTCTTCCTATACCGCGATTGAGGCCACGTAGCTCTTGTCGCAGGCGCATCCACACTAAGTGAATTCTTGGCACCAAAAAATCCATCGTCGATCTGCAAGGACTGGAGGTTCAGTTTCCTCGTGAGAGCATGACTCCAATTCACACCGCCTGCAGTTAGCACCAGAGACATGTCTATTGCAAATTGGATTGCTTCCAAACGTTCGCAAATAGATTAGCCGACTCCCTGCTGGTTGATGTTTGCGAGGATGGGCACAAATAGGTGGACATATTTTTGCCAAAATGCGACTCTTGCAAGGTGTGTAGGATCAAGGGGGGGTCCAAAGTGGGTAATCTCAGCATGCAATTTGTCCATGGAGGGCTATGATCTATGTCTATGTGAAGGCTTGGAGGATGAAGAGATGGGAGAAGTAGGGGAGAGAAACTATAAACGATGAAGCTGTGAGAGAACTGAGATGGGTCTTGTGGAGAGAGCCAACGTACGTGTTTGCAATGGAGAAGCTGCCACAAGCACAGGGAGGACATGAGGCACAAAAACTCAAATAGAGAGAGAGAGAGAGAGAGGCGAAAGACAACTTTAACTCATCACGATAACATGAAAGAAGAAGGATCACAACTTGACACAATTTTCGAAGGGTGGTAAGAATAAGGATTGCCTAATTGCCAAAGTCACCAGTGGTGTTGTGGCAATAGGCATTGCTTGGAGCGTTTACAACACGTTTGCTAACAGGAAGGAAAAATTGCGATCAATGTTCTCCTTGGCTTGCAGGTCCCCAAATTTTGGCACTTCAATGGCTAAGAGCAGCAGCAAGTAGAGAGGCCATGTAAATATATAAAGAAGCAGGAAAGGCCAAGCTGAGCTACCAAAATAAATTAAATGGCCTCACAATGTTTTTACGCTGGAAGGTCCTACATCTTCTAAGATTCATAGCTGCTTATTGTACATATAAGAACTTGTTTTCACTATGCTCTCGTACTCGAACAAATTAGAGAATGAAATTGTCATAGGGAGAAGAGTCGAACAAATCAGCAACTACAGAGGTGTTGTAGAGGGCCCATTCTAATCTTGATATTGCATATGGTTGTTTAGAGGCTTGACGATTTGCTAACCACCACGCGATGCCTTCTTGGAGGCTTACAAATCCACGGTGCAATAGAATGCCTCGGCAAGGAAGGGAGTGAAGAGAAGAAGCTAGGAAAGGGAAGACTGGTGCTTAAGAGTCGAGGCCTATAAGGTCATGACTCCGAAATCGCGGGCTAAGCAAGATCCTCGAGGACAAAAGGCGTACTCTGAAATCCCATTTTGTTCGAAAAGAATCCGGCATAGATTATCCTTGCTTTTTTTCTAGATTATCCTTTACTTTTGGAAGAACTTTTAATTCCTTCATTGGACGGACATAGATATCCAGTGTTACATCAATCCGGATGCTGCAAGTGGATTCAAAGCCTGCAAGTTTCATTGATGGGCTGGTGGAGGAAACTCGAGCTCAAAGCTCAACAAAGAGATAGGAGGAAGGGAACTTGCAATGGACTTATGACGTTCGACTACGATTACGACTATTGATACTCAGGTAATATGCCAACACCTTATCCATTCATGAGACTTATTCTTGGCGCTAATATTCTCGACATTTATATTATTAGCACTTATATTCTCGATGCACAGGGAAGGGCCTGTTCCCTTGGATTATAACTCTTTGGGGAAGGAAGCACGCCGCCTCCCCGCACGCTGTGTGGTTATAATAATTATATATTATATATTATCATACAAATATTTTGAATTACTGGTCCATTCAAAATTGCTTCTTTTCAATCTAAATTCTTACAACATTCCTCTCTTTTGATGCATGTTTTCGATGCAAGGGAGCAAGGAAATCCAAGCTAGATGCAAGATCAAAAGATATGGACACCTTTATTCATATGATTGTAGTCCATGTGACAATATTGCAATGAGGATTAGTTATGAGCTCTTTTGAATCAATTTATTCATGTATTTGTTGGGCTTCAACTCCCAAGATGGACAAACAATATGGCCAAGTCAATAAAAAATCACCACCCCTGACACTTGCAGGGAGGATCGGGTCCTAACGGACCCTGCATCGTGTCTCATGTCCACATTTTTACTCATTCGCCTTTTTCCTTTAAAAAGTTGATAAAAAGTTAGGATTCAAGTTCAATTTTGAGTTATGAGTAATGTGCTCCACGATGGAAAGGCTGCCTACCGCAACCTAGTTTTGGCCTGCCATGAGTGAAGGCTGTGTTCTCCAGGAAGGGCTTCCTCCGCCTCCTGCTAGTGTGACTATTGTGAAGAGCCAAATTTGCTGAAGATACCAGTCAACAAGCTAGGTCAACCACATCCACAGAGCTCTAGGCCTATTAGGATCTTCGTTGGAGCATGCAGATCCGCAAACAACGAGGAGTTTGGTTGGGATACAAAGACCCAAGTCATGAGCTTTGCTAAACCATTGGTGGATGTACTTGTGGAATGAATGTCAACCGCCAAATTTGATAGATAGGCATGCCATTTTCTCTAAGTTTAGGGATGCAAGCAATGTGCACGGCTGGGATTTCGGCAGCTCAGCAAACTTGTAGGTCATTTCTTTATGGCCTTTGAAGAATTTGCAAGTCGTTAGGCAGTGCATTATTTGCATGAAGCTGATTTAGGCCGCTATGTTAGACCATCCACTGGTGTTGTGCAAGGAATTCTGCATAGTGCCACGATATTGCCTCCAAGAGAATCGGCGCTCCTTGTGTCAGTATCAGCTAGAGAATATGGAAGATCTAGCTTTGATTGTTCAAATTTATCTCTCATGCATCCTTTCCTCAGGAAACTCGTCATCACGGCCATCTATAAAACGACGGAGATTGGTTGTGAACGACCCATCTTGTGAGAGTGTGCTCTATTTCATTAGCTTTTGATATGGCTAGTTGTGAGGGTGTTGGAGAATCGGCTTGTGAGTACCAGATAGGAGAAGGACCTCTTGATGCAGTAGAAGGCTCTCCGCAGTCCATGGACACCGAAAATAATACCTTCCAAAAGGGTGTTGTGTCATTCCATTTATTCTTCTGAATTCAATATTCGATTCGTCCTTCGAATTCACTTGCAAGGTTCATATCTCTGATTTCAATGTCTTGCAGAAATGCTAAAATGAGTTCGCGAGAAGAGTGTGCTTGATATCGTGACAACACAATGTCTACGGTGAAAGGTATTGTCATTCTTGTTGTTATATGCATCATTGTCTAATACAGGCATGGAATTCACTACTAATTGTTATGCATGCATCTTCAGAGCCAGAGCCAGAGAAGAAGTTCCACGAGAAAGCGTGCGCTTCTGTCTTTAGTACTCCTATTATGCTCTCAAGCAGGAGCAGGCCTCCCAAGCAATTAGAGTTGCTGAAAAACTCTCCGATTGCAAAAGACACGAAGCGTTCATTGAAGAAAGCGTTCCAGGCTGCGACGCGGTTGAAGAAGCGTACACTTAAGGTTGCAATTTTTTGCTCTGGTTTTTCATTCGCCAATGCATATTATGCTCAAGGTTGCAATTTGAAATACATTTAGGGATATTACACTCAAGGTTGTAATTAGAAATACTTTGTAGACTTTGGTAATATTGTTGCAGCTACAGCTAGTATCGAGAGATTTGTCTATTGTTTGATGACCTTTTGGAGGTTCATGTAGTAACGAACATTTTAATCGTGAACAGCAAACGATTCACAACAATTACATGGCTGTCATTCTGTTTGTTGAAGTTTAAAGTTTTTTCATGAGACAAGCGATCATACATTGTTTTGCTGTTGCTCATTGAGATATGGTGCCATGTGCACATATTAGAGCCTAAGGTATGGTATAGGAATGTATTAAAGTAGCCACCCTAGGATGTGGACTACATGATGTGAGGATGTGGATCGAGGACATCCACAAGGAGAGATGTGGATCAGAGGATCCCACAGGTGTTGATTATTCACAGGGCTCTCTCTATATAAGAAGCCTATTATGTATTGTTGAATATATAGATTGCAATAGATTGATTGTTGTCAACCTTATGTCGCTCTCATGGTGTTAAGATCCTCCTTGATCCCTCACTTTGTCATGGTATCAAAGCTCCCTTGCCTTCCACTGAGGCATTGTGATTCATGTGAGAGAGCGTGATAGAGCGAAAGATTGAGAGCTTCTCGAGTGTTCTTGTGAGAGTTCACTTCCGTAGAGAAAAGTTCCCATTCATTATGTTGAGAGAAAATTTTCGTCATTAGAGATATTTTCGTCCACTTTTTTTTAGAGAATCCTGCTCATAGGTTTTCCTTTATTTTGATTGTTTTTGTGTGAGCAATAGCAAGAGAATACTTTCGGTGAGAGTCTTCTTGTTCTGATAGAACTTAGGGAAAGAGAGACATTTGTTTTTATAGTGGCACAGCCAAAGAAGTGAGACAAACATTTGCAACTAAGGCCAAGACTTCATCAATGAAGCTCACATCCCCTTTATCAGTGGTCAGTAGAGTGCCACATGGCACACATGCTTGTCATGGCACATGTCACACAGTGCCACCCAAGCACATTCCCTTACGAAGCACAATTTGTAAGCTGCATGTGAAAAGCCTATGCCACATCATTAAGGTCAACTTCTTCATAAAACTTCAACAAGGCGTAACTTCCAATCCTATATGCACATGCTCCAAAAAGAAAAAGTGATCGCCTTTTCAAGCTCTACGCGCTTGTAAAGTCAAATTTGTTGTATGCAATTAGACACTGCCATATTTAAAATTTTCCTCAACTGGTAAGACCTTTGCAATGGCAATACGCACCCCAACTGTTGAGAAGTTCACTGGGGAAGGATTTCACACCTGGTCTACACAAATGAGGTACCTCTTGATGCATCAAAAGCTTTGGAAGACTGTAAAAGAAGACATACCCACTGTAAAAAATGAAGCCTGGAAGGAAAAAGATGAAGCAGTACTATCACTCATTGGTTTGCACTTGGGTCTAAACATAATTCATCATACAGACTCCAAGAATCATGCCAAAGATGCATGGGATGAGTTGAACACAGTGTTTAGTGCAAAAGCCAAAAACCAAGAAATTCATCTTAAGATTGAATTCTATGGTTTGCACATGAGCTTCAATGAATCCATGGCACAATTCGTCAACAAAATCAAAAGCATTATGACCCAACTAGAAGGCATAAATGCAAAAGTAGGGGAAAAAGATGCACTTGCAATCCTCCTTAAAAGCATGCCTGCAAAGTACAGCGAATTGACAACGACTTTGAAGAATCTCCCACATCCAAAGTTTGAGGAATGTGTATCCTCTCTTCTCGAGAAAGAAAGACATAGACATCGACATCAACACACAACAGCAATACTGAAGAACAAGCATTGTTCAATAAAACATCAATGAAGTGTTACCATTGCGGAAGGATGGGTCACTATCAAAGTGACGCAGACTCAAGAACAAACCAAAGTGTCACCATTGCAAGAAACTAGGACACAAGGAAGAAGATTACAGATTGAAGAACCAGCAGGTCAACTACGTGGAGTTAGGATGTGGACTACATGATGTGAGGATGTGGATTGAGGACATCCACAAGGAGAGATGTGGATCAGAGGATCCCACAGGTGTTGACTAATCAAAGGGCTCTCTCTATATAAGAAGCCTATTATGTATTGTTGAATATATAGATTGCAATAGATTGATTGTTGTCTAGCTTATGTCTCTCTCATGGTGTTATGATCCTCCTTGATCCCTCACTTTGTCATTGCTCTACCTTATATAACGAATTGCGATAGTTTTGTTTTAAAGATGTTTGAATACTGGCACAGCGACAACCAAGAAAGACAATTACAGTTCTGATTGTGCATTGAACAAGAATGGAACACTGTTAGTTTTTTGTCTGAAATTAGATGTTGTGGGAATTCTAAGAACTGACGATTTGTTTTTGTCTTGCAAAATGGTTTCCGTTGTCTGCCTTTTGCTTTTAATGTAGATATCATTGCCCTTGGACAATTTCTCAAATGTGGATTTTAGTGCTTATTGAGTTCAATAGTGCCTTCACCTTCATTCAACAAGGTGTGATAGTGTCTATTAGAAACATGAATACAACAGTTATTTGAATCTACTGCTACAGGCTTGTGTAAAAAAAAAGTGCTAGTAAGTTACTCAAACAATGTGAACTTGCAAAATGGGCATATCGTCATAGTGCTATCCTTTGTTTTGCCCCCGAAATAAAGAGTTTTTGTTGTTACAACGACTTGGAATTACGAAGAAAACCATAAGCATTAAAATTGCCATAACTTTAAGAAATCATTTCCTAAAATATTGTTTTGTAAGTCTTTTATTTTAACGTTTCCATTGCATTTTCTTAGCAAATGCCTTTGACACCCTTTGCATACCCTCTATTGTTGCAGCAAGCAAAGCAACATCATTGAAAAAATCAGAATGTCCTGAAGCCCAAGAAGGGTTGGCCCGTAATGAAGAAGTTTCATGCAAAGGCCATGACATTGCAACACCCAACAAGGCGCTAGCCTTGACACCCGATAGATTCATAGGAGGGGGAAATACCTTGCCTATGCTTACCATTAGTCAAGTCACTAATGCCATCCCACAAGGTTTGCTTTTGAGTGGAAGCTCCTTGTCAAGTACGGGAGTTTCAAAGATAAAAAAGCAACATATGATACATGCTTATGTGAGGACTTAACTGATCGTCACAGTTGTGAGACCATAACCTTGATTGTGCCTCATGCATTCATACAACAATACAAGGACACACTAATGCCCGATTCCTTCTATAGGATTGAGGGAGCAATTCCTTGCAAGAAAGGTCAAGATGAGGGGGGAAGCTGTTACTTTTCTTTGCATGTTGATGCAACAACCTTTGTGGTCAAAGGATAAGAATTTGAGGATGACATTCAATTCGTGCATGAAACATCAATAGCAAACTTTGCACCTCTAGCATCATGGACAATAAGAATGAAGCAAGGCACAATTTCAACTATGATGGCCACCATTAGTGTTGTTGTGATCAAAGTGGACGATGAGGGCGGTGTCATGGACCAAGTGATTGTCGCAGATGGACCACAAGATGAGGATCATGCAGTTGTAAGTCTCTTTGCCTCTTCTTGGCTTTGGGTAAGTGGTGCTTTGCCAACCTTCTAACTTGCCATCCTCTATAGCTGTCTTTTGTCACAAAGCGCAAGAGCGTGCTCACTCGTTTGGTACAATTGTACAATGACAATGGCATCGTCATGTACACCCTCAAGAAATGCTTGAACACAGCATCACCACTTTGTTTTGTTTTTGTATGGTGATGCCGGGACTGGCAAAACATTGACATTGCTATTACTAGCGCAAGCCTTGGCACAGCACTACTCTCCGGTCCGTAACTCTGGCAATGAGTTCCCCAAAGTCTTGCTATTAGCGTACACCAAAAAAGCTGCATACAACATAGGCGGGACAAATATACACTCTACTTTGCACTTGCCTTTGTTGACATCAACATACAAAAGCCTCGCCATAGAAAAACTACAAACACTTTCTCAGCTTTATAAAGACGTGCAACTAGTTGTGTCATGAGATTTCATTTTTGGTAGGCCAAAGCACCTTCGTTGTAGCAGACATGCATTTGTGCAAGATCAAACACAATCACTTGCGGCCCTTTGGTGGAGTATAATCGGATATTTTCATGCAAGCCTTCTGCATTAGCCATGTCGCCTTCTGTCTGGAAAGACAACTTCATGTACTATGAGCTCAACACCCCCATGCAACAACAAAACAATGTATTCCTTGATCTCCTAGACTGGCTCCGTAGAGGTAGCTATACCAACACCATAGAAACAATAAACAGCAGTATTGTCACCAGCCGCATGTTGCAGATCAAGTGCCTCATCTTTTTTACACAAACTCAGCGAAGGACACATAACCATGCCGTCAGATTAACGACGATACCTATTGTATAAAGGCAAAAGACATTAGACATAATACATGCAGTAAATCAACCGGAATTCTGTTGGATGCAAAGTCCATAGGAGGATTGCACACGGAGCTACAGCTAAAACAAGGCATGATCATCGGCAACCTCGACATCTCTGATGGCCTTGTGAATGGAGCCGATGCCATCTTCAAGAGTGCAATGTTGGACAGAAGCCCTCCAATTGGATAGAGTTTGAGAATCCAAGCATAGGAAGACATGCACGAACAACACACTCACACCTCTTCAAACAAGGAATACCAAACACATGGATCCCAATCTTGCAAATCGCACGTGAGTTTCAAATTGGGAAAAACCACCTCAACATAATCTACAAACACCAGTTTTCAATACAACCAGCAGCAACAACAAGAACAATCCACCGAGCCCAAGGCCTAACAATGGACTCACTCGCTTTCAATCCCTCTAGAATAAAACACATGGCCTTGTGTACATTGCACTGTCTCACATCCATGATCTTGCCAAGCTCTACATCTTGAAGCCGCTTCGACAATCACAAGTAAAAGTTAATAGCATGGTCCTTGAAGAGCTAACGTGACTACGTGCAACACAAGCATGGCGTACACTGCAGTTGGATTTCAGTTCCCTTACTTCTAGCATGATGTCCTTGCAATCTCTAAACACACAGTCCCTGTCAACACACAAGGTCGACATTCTTGCGTCCCCTAGTATCCTCGCAGCAAACTTCTTATGCCTACAAGAACTCCATGCCAAACAAACAAATGCAACATCTCTTCTAGAGTACTTGCACGTGCTTGGCACAGAAGGCCTCGGCATAGGCACATACTACAAAGAAAAACTTGTTCTAGCAGCAGACAAACAATTCCTCCACAAAGAAGGGGTATAATGTTTGCTTACCACTTTCAGCACTTCCCAATGCGGTTACATCACAATCATCAACATTTACAAATCCCCAAAAGCAAATGTTAGGACGCTCACACAAACTTTGCAATGTTTGCTACCCCATGCAACGCACAATAATTACGCATGCATTGTTGGAGACTTGAACATTTGCTACAACAAACGTAGCCACAGCCTTTGACTACTCCAAGAAATGATGCATGCACACAATATGCACCAACTAATCTCCCAACCAACAACAATTCATGGCTCCACTCTTGACCACATTTGGACATGTGCAAACACGAACTTACCCACCATCCACGGCACAAACTATGTTTACTGGACAGATCACTCACTAGTGTATGCAACAATCCCCAACACATGATATCTTCTTTATCTACCTTGTGATGGCAGGCCCAATGAATATCATTCATCTTGTTTTTTTTGGGCCTGCCACCGAGAGGCCTAAGTAAAGGCGATGATGAAAATATGGATTTTATGTTTTTTTTAGCGATACCTCGTCATATTTCCTCTTATCACCCATGCAGTGGAGTGCTGCATGTGGAGGTGCTACCGACATCTGTCATTTTTTGGTTGGCTCATACACCTCTCTCATTTTCTTTGTGCATGGGTGTATCATAATCACGATGCATATCTGCTTGCAAACCTTCATGACATAGCGACACTCGCCCCGTTGGAGTCGAGGGTTCCACGGGGAGATGGTGGAAGCAGTAGCGAAAGCAGTAGAGCTCTGGGAGAGGGAGGAGTCAGCAGCTCGAGCAGCAATAGGGAGGGCATCTAGGGGGGAGCAGTCCTAGATGCTTATCTTAGAGTCATCAACATGGAGCTTCAAGACAAGGAGGGTGTCACGAACGTGGTTGGCTCCTGCACCCCCCTCATTTGCTTTATGCATGGGTGTATCAGAATCATAGTGTGTATCTGCTTGCAAACCTTCATGATGCAACAACACTTGCCCCGCCGGAGTTGCATCTAAGGGGGGAGGCAGAGGGTGGGAGTGGGGTGAGTAGTCCCAGACGTTGAGCTTGGAGTCATCAGCATGCAGCTTCAAGGCAAGGAGGGTGTCATGAACGGAAGAAGTGGAGGTGAAGCAAGAGAGGGAGGTGCTTCCAACATTTGTCCTTTTCTGATTGTCTTGTGCGTCTACCTCATTTGTTTTGTGCATGGGTGCATGGAAGGCTCTTGGGTGTTCCTTTGTGAGCCTCGTTTTCACCCATGCTCTATGTTGTGTGTGCCAATTCATGTGCTAGTGTGGATAGCTCATTGTACGATGCAGTCTTCATCTCCCAGCAAGGAAATGAAGCATATGCACTGGCAAAAAGATGCAATTATTAAAAGATCCATACAAACCTTGGGACTAGACTCCTTGAGCTAAGAAGGAGGAATATAGAGAACATGCCCCAAGGCCAATACTGTGGAGTTCAGATAGAAAGAGCTCGTGAATCCCTAGGACACGAACCCAAACCAGATATTGGTGTTGTAAAATGTCATCAACCGAAAAAGGTTGCTGACCATGGTAATGGATAAACCAAATTACCCTTAAAGCCAACCGAATAGTACAACACCAAGTCATGCTCAGCTGCAAACGCAACAAGGGCTTGATAAAGACCATGCCCAATGAAGTGGTAGGCTTTCTTGACAGAGACTCTTGGGATAGATGGGTACTGTAGCTTTGAAATGACGTGCATCAACTGAAGAAACCCGATGTTTAGCATCAAGATCTCGAAGGTCGCATGCAAGACAACCGAAAGCAATCGAATCAATAACATCCCAGTCTCCATGTTTGGTAACATCCGTGTAGGAATCCATCACCACATCAAGCAAAGGCGCAGAGGACTCATCATTGTGGGGTGCTTTGGAAACTGGATTGCCCAATGGTGCAGAAGAAGGCTCGGGGAGCGACGATGTTCAAGAGGCATGGCTAGCTCATTTACAGCTGACATTTCTTAAGTTTGGCATGACGTTGATTGAGATAAATAACTATGACATTTTTGTATTTGATATTTTATTTGCTGTACAATGGCATCCATGTTTTTGGAACGCACGTATTTTTCCATACATATAACATGACCTAAATGCAAGGTCCAAAGGGACAACTCCTTGAGTTGAAGCAATAAGGTGGAGATGTGCCTCTCTGATCTTCACAGTGTTCTATAGATGTTTTTTGTTGTCCTTAGTTGCCCTAATTGCCGTGGGCTGCAGGTGATTTGCCCTAGAAAGTCAACCACATTTTCATAGTTTTCCCTTTTTTCATAGTTTTCCCTTTTATATAATAAAAGCCAGCTTATTTCTCCACATTAAAATATAAGAAAACTTGATTTCAAGGCCATAATTTTCCCATTCTCACTAGGGAGACATAGTTGGCTCTAATTTCTTCTAAAATTGTAACAATCTTCAATCCGATGGGCATGATACCAAAGCCAACATTATTTCCTCTTCTTCTTTAAATATGCCATGCCAATTACAAATTTACTTTGCATTTTGAAAAACCACATTAATCCATATTAAGAAGAGCTTCATTAAGCTAAGGGCAACGCCAACAAACCTAACCTAACATGAGCTAACTTAACCTAAGCTAAAAAGGGTCGATAAGAGCAAGGGGGGGGCATGCTGAGAGGGGAGATGGGAAGGGAGAGGCGAGAGGGGGATGGGGAGCATGATGAGGATAGAAGGGGGGGTGAGGAGGGAGAGGGGTGAACTCAGAGGGGCGAAGGGTGACAAGGAGGAAGAGAGGTGAACTAAGATGGTTGAAAGGGGGGTCAAGGAGGAAGAGGGGTAAGGGAGAGTTGTAGGATGAGGGGCAAGAGGGAGAGGGTCCCAGGGAGTTAGAGAAGGGGGAGAGGGGTCACGACGATTGATAAGAATGCTGAGGGGAGGAAGAGAAGGCAAGAGGAGGAGGAAGCTGCACATGAGGGGCAGTAGAGTGAGAGAATGGGGTAGGGGAGGTGAGAGGAGGAACGAAAGAACTAGCAGGTGAGAGAGGGAAGGGCTGGGGAGTTAGGGAGGGGAGGGGAGGGGATGTGTAGGTTAGAGAGGGGGAGGAATAGGCATAGGGGACGAGAGGGGAGGGGAGGGCAAGCAAGGGCCATGGGTTGGGAGAGGGGGGGTGGAGAGAAAGGGACAGGGGGAGGGGCAAGGAGAGATGGCAGGCAAGAGGGAGAGAGAGCGCGGGAGCATGAGATGGTGGGAAAGGGGGAGTGGCTAAGCTAGGAGGTAGGGGGTTGACTAATTTTTCAAATTTGGGGTATTAAACTTTCATAGTTAACTTGTGTCAATAATTTGAGATTTTTGAGGGGGGGTGAATTAACTTAGGTTAATTTGCAATTAATGTGATTTTCCACCAAAAGTTGAGTAGGCACACGTGTTTTTCAATAGAGAAATTCAAGTGATTTTCCACAAAAAGTTGAGTAGGGGCATCTACATCTCTCTCTCTCTCTCTCTCTCTCTCTCTCATGCACACGCACACACACACACACACACATAATTATGCTTTATGTATAATTATATAGATTTGATTGTGCTTTTATACCTCTTAACATCAGAGCTTCATACAATGCTAATTAAGAGATTGTACTATGACCAAGATCATGCATTGAATTCAATGCAAAATAGTTTCATGATAAAACTATCATTTGATATATTGGATTCACTTGAGCTAAGGTTTGAACTTCACTATCAATTTCTTGCCCATGTTTAGCCTAAATGGAATTTAGGACCCACTTATGTATGCATTCCCAAATGCACTAGCTTGTTGATGGTACCTTGTGAAGCTACAGGGTCCCAAGACTAATTCACCTGCCATCAACATATGAGCACACTAAATTCACATTTTGGATTCATTTCAAAAGGAGCTTCCCCATTTGGTAGAAAGCAAATGCATACATGTTGGAAGGAATGGGGTGTGGGCCAAGTTAGCCCTAATTTGGCCAATAAGGATGTGAAACTCGTTGTTTGCAGAACGGATGTTAATTTGGTTAGTTTGCATATTGGTTGGGTAGGGCAATTAGAGGCTTTTCCATTTGGGCAAATTTTTGTGTGGTATTTCCAAACAACGAACAACACACTCAAGAGATTCCATGTCTCTCAATGAGTTCACCCACATACAAAATGATTACCAAAATTAAGTTAGTGCATGCGGGTCAGAGTAAAACCTTTTGAACCTGTGATTTAATAAATAGCTATGGATTTTTGGTATCAGATGCACCCTTGAAGTCTGCTTGAGGTTGTACCAATTCCTACAAACTAGCCCATCTCCATGATCAAACCTCTAAATTCGCCTTATGTTATCCTCACCTAATTCCCCATTGAGAAATGGTGCCTATGCACTCATTATGTGTACATCGAGGTTGTTCATTGTTGCGCAATCCAACAAGAGTTGGATCAATGGAGTAGATGTCTCTACGTAATCAATTCCCTTAAGCTATGAGAGTCCTCTTACTTATAAACATGCCTTCAACCCATGCCACCACACTCATCAACATTTTCTTCCCTCATCTACCTGCCTTTTGGTGGCAGGATCAAGCTCTGTGTCATGTGATGCAATCCATCCACTTTGTTACATGTGCACACATGCATGCATGCACGCCTGTGCATACACTCACACACATGCTAGCTATGTGTATATGTGGATGCATGTGTGCATGTGCAAATGTGTGTATATGTGGATGCACGTGTGCATGTGTGATGTTTGGATGACCATTCCGAAGAATAGGTGCCTATGCATTCCAATAATTGCAAAAGGATGTAGGGATTGCTATTGCAAGATATGAAGACTAGGTAGAGAAAAGGAATCAAAACTCTTCATATCTTTGTTGTTCGCTTCGACAAATAACTGCATGTCACCGACCATAAAACAAGATATTGTTGGGAAGACAAGCATCAATGGTCCTATCAAGAGTAATTATGGTGTCGAAAAACTTTAGGAGACAATATATACACTTGCTTAATCATGTGAGAGAGGATCATGGTGTTTGTTATGATGGGATGTAGGGTTAGGCTATGAGGCAATTTGTACCATTAATTGGTAGACTCTTTGGCTTTAGGGGCAATGAAAACTAGTTAGATTGCAAAGTAAAGTAAATACTATAATCAAACTATTATAATAAAAAGGACATAGTATTTTATTGAGAAAACCAGGCATGCTGAGCAATAATCAAGCAATGCTATAGAACCTAACAAACAGTATAAATTAGCCACCATTTTAAATAAATAAATATTTATTTATTTAGCCCACCCTTTTTGACTATATGATCTAGGATTCTTAGTATGGGAGGTGAGGTTTGATAAGGGATTTAATGTGAAAAGAAATGGAAAGTTAAAGCAAGCTTAGAGATATGGTGGACTAGATCATAACCAAGCTTGAGAGGAAGATGACACCAAAGGTGGCTATAAAATAATATATCGTTCACGCTATTACAATATAAACATGATATATAATACATACATAACCCTAACAAAGGTAGACCTAAGTCCATAAAGAACATTCAAAATGTGTCTTAGGTCTCTCACTTAAGATGTGCGTAAATCTACCCATACATGGTATGTACCATGATCTGTACATTGTCAAGGAATGTGACCTTTAGACTTATATTTGCTCTTGTTTAGTCCTTTATTTTACTAACTCTTACCTCCTCCAAACCTCCCTCATCTCTAAAGACTTTGGGATGGTAATCACTAATTCATTTGCCTGATCTGAGGATTCTTTACCCTACAGCTAACGCCCAACATGCCACATCATCTTTCATTTTGGAGTGTGATTTGGTAAAAGAGAACAAAATTGTAATCCATTGTAGCTATTCCATTTTGCTATATCCCATTTTAGTCAAATAAGTAGGGAATGTGTAACCTCTTTTTATAAATATATAGGGAGTCTAAGTTTATCATCAAAAGGTTCAAGCCTTATGATATTTGTTTATTCAACTATAAGACATTCTCCATCTTCCTTTCAAGCTACATTCATTAGCTTGCCTAGAATGAAAAGAGCAAGTGGTGGTACAATGCAAGAGTAGGTTCCAAAATAAACAAATACCAAATTTAGAAACAAGAAAAGTAAAGCAAGTAAGAGGTAATCATTCGTTCTTCATTGCTTTCTTTTTTATGCTCCTTCCTTCTCCATCCTCATTCTATCCTTCCTTCTCCATCTTCTATCATGCATTCTTCATCTTCCTTTCAAGCAACATTCATTAGATTACCTCAAATTAAAAACAAGTAAAAATGAAGTAAACGATGCATAGAAACAATTGGGACAAGAGAAAACTTACATGGAAGAAAAAGAGTGTGAGGAGAGAGAGAAATTATTGGCTTGAAGCTCTCAATATTCATAAGGCCTTTTACGTTTGAAACAATAAAAAAGAGTAATTGGAGAGAGTGTAAGGGAGAAGGTACACCATAAGGGTCAAATGCATGTGAGGGTTGGGGCAGGTAGTAGAGAATGAAAAAAAAAAACGTAAGACATGCTCTGAAAATGCAGGAAATACAAGGGTGGCATTGGTACTTTTGTAAAAAACCCAAGTAAAATTTTATTACGAATATTGACAAAAATACCAAAGATCATGGAATCAGTGGATGATAAAATAGAGTAGTAGTAGCAAGCTCTTTGAGAAAATATATAGGGAATACTCAAGGAGGTACAAAGGAAACTAAAACATAAATTTTGAAATATGAAAAATATGCAAATAAAAGAAGAAGAGACAAACAATTTGAAAGAGGAAATCTTATATGGGTTTATGTAAGCAAAGAGAGACATCCACAAAGGGAGTATAATAGGCTCACAAAGAGGAATATTGGCCCTTGAAAAAGTTCAAAGAAGATGGACAAAATGCCTATAAAGTGGAATTACCTCCGTGGATAGATATCAGTCCTACTTTCAATGTTGTAGAGTTATATATTGTCTTAGACTAAGGATTACCAGAATTCGAGCGATTGCGTTCGAGCGAGGTGATAGTTCGAGCGAGGAATTTCATAAAATTGACATTCTAGTGTGATGATTTATGTTCAAAAGTAGTATGCATTGCTTACTTTTACAATTGTTGCCCTACCCATGATATTGTGAGGAATCAATTGCCTTACATACAAACAACAATTTTTGAAAATGTTTTGCAATGTTTGCAAGGCTCAAGGAAGAAGGAGGGGTCGAAGAAAGGGGTTAGAGTATGTGTTTTTCTTGTGAAATTTCCATTTTCAAGGCAAAAGATAATGGGAGGATATCGCGGCCTCTTGGGAGGCTCCTTCTGCCAATTTTATTTGGGCCATAACTTGGTCAATCGAACTCCAAATATGGTCATGTTTGTAGTCAAAACGATCGAAATAATATGAATGAATCCATTTATCATGTTAGAGTGTCTAAATTCCACAACTATAGAAAGTTTTTACTTATCTTTGTTTCATCAGAGCTAAACCTTATCAAACTCTTATATTTTCTTAAATTTTTCTCATATAGAGTTCGGGTCCTTGGTTCTCCCCCTCCCTCCCACAGGTATATACATGGTCATGGACATATGAAAGTGATCCATATTTTGTTAGCATCATGGTCATAAGGTGATCAATAATTTATAAGCTCCATAGTTTAAACATTTTATTCCTGTTATCATTTTGTGTACAAAATGGATCATATCATATGGGTAGCATAAAAATAGACAAGCTACATAGTACATGGTCATGTAGATTCAACCATTTCTAGTAAAAAACTATTGGTACTCTAGGTTCACAAAAAGTTCATCACAAGCATCGCTCGAACTCTGGGCTCGCTCGAACGTAGTCGCTCGATGTTTTAACTTACTCTCTTAGACTCTTTGAAAAAAAATGTAGGAGATACTGAAGGAGGTACAAAGGAAACTGCATATAAAGAGTTATATTATAATCTTAGAATGAATGAAGAGCATGATGACCAGTAAGAAGAAGAAGATGAAGACAAGCACAACCAACACTCAACATCGACATAAAATGTGGTTGATGATGAAGACTATTCTAAACAAACTTTTAAGACTAGGAGGTAAAATTACATCACGCACTTTGGCAAATGGAGAGACAAAGACCTTGCTGAAGGCACATTGGTGAGGACAAGTATCATCTTTTGTGGAAAATACATAAAGCAAGAAAATGAAGTTAGCTTTAAGACTATGGTTATTCCACTTACGAGATTGGATTCTTTCTATACTAGGGGAGACTGACACAAGAGCATAATCCCATTTTTTAAAAAAACAAGTGAGTGTATAGTCATAGAAAGAGGCTAACATGGTTGTAAATATGAAATTCATTGGAGATAGGAAAAGATGGCCACAATGGACTTTCAATAAGTCACCTTAACAAGAAATAAATACAGAGGACTTACATGATGGAAAGCTCTCACATCCTCTCACTTCTCCACATTTCTAGATTCTTATCAATTGATTCACGAGTGTGTACAAGGAAGAGAGATATTGAGCTACATCTCGTTTTATTATAAAGCGAAGTAAGTGTGAGTTTTAAGCCATGAATATTGTACCATCTTCACTATATTATTATATCTAAGTTGTGAGCTCAGGTTTTGAGAATATAATCTACAATGTTAGATCTTTTAAACATTTTTTTGAATCTCTAAAATCATTGAGTTCTAAGTAGTTGAAAGAGTTTAATTGGGAGAGGTTGAGTTTGAGACAAATAGTGCTAGAATGAGCACAATAGAGTGACTAGTAGCTCTCTCAATCTACAAAGTATTGTGCAAATTAGGTGACTATTCTTGAAGTAGATGCTAAGCTCAATGCATATTTTAAGGCTAGAATATTACTTGAATGATGAGAAAGAAGATTTCAAAATTGCACATTTGAGAAAGCTGGCATTACTCCTTATATGATGTTCAATTTAAGAGATTCTTTGGTGGGAATCTTAGCCTATCATAGAACAACATTCTAGTAAAGATTGGTCACTAATGGAGCTCTGTTGGTGAAGTTAATTTATTTTTTATGCTTCAAATTCATTTATGAGGACTTTCCTAATGTGGAGCCATAAAGAATGCTTTGGCGACTGAATGGAGCTCATTCAGGAGACTCTTTGACCAAGTTTCTAGCTTTGAATGGTTTTGATATTTGAAGATTGCATATACCTTGTGTTTTTGTAGCTACGATTCCTTGTCTAAGAGAGTCCTCATTGCAACTATGAGAGGTGATTCTCTCTCCTTGTTTTCTTTTTCTATCAAAAGAACCCAATTAGTCTTCGCCCTTGAAATTATAATTCAAACTAAAATATATTGCTATCGGTAATAGAGCAAACAAGGTGGTACAAACTCTTTTTCCATTAGTCTTTATGTTGATGAGTAAGAAAGTTCAAAGAGTGTTCTTGGATTGTGATTTTTTTAGTGATCTTCGATGGTTTTTCTATTATTTTCTAGGTGATGCAATGGGTGCACCATCCCCACAATTTGATGAATAATATGTGATGTGGGAGGGTGCCACCAACCATTGGTATGTGGGAGTTCTTGATCGTACTTCCACTATCCACTCGCTCCTTACAAATGAGCATACTTTTAAAAAATAGGTTGTGGTAAGGGAAGCAAGGTTAATTTGGGTAATACTTATGCATTTTGTATTAAAAGATTGGCCAAGCCCATCATCTCAGTACATTAGAAGCAAAGCTTACTTTGAATAGTTTTTACCACAATAACTTTCAAGCTAAAGTCGCACAACTCATGGAAGGTCACGAGGTGATCAATAGATGTTTAAATTAATTGGGTTCTTAGGTCTAGTTTTTCTATGTTAGTATCTTTTATTTTATTTGGGTATAGGATGTGGCTACATATTTAATATGTTAGAATCTAGTTTTTGGGTGATAATTAATATTTGATTTTATTGCATAGGATGTGGCTACATATTTAATAAAGAAAATAGAGTTCGCATCAATCATCTAGTCTAAGGGATGAAGAGCATAAAAGATATAGCAATGAAGACAAGCAGCTGGCAAATATAAGCTTTATTTTAGATTCTCAAGAAGGCTAATACATTCTATTATCATCCAAGTGCAAAATGAGTCAACATTACCCGTGACTAATACTATTACCCCTTCTGTTGTTGCAATTAAAATAAAAGGACTATCCTCTAAGAGAGGGGTTGATAGATTAAAGAAAAGCCTATTTCATGGAGATCTCATGAAGGACATGGGTAGAGATATAAGAGCATTAGGAGCATCTATAACTGATGGGACCTTTTATATTATGCAAAGTTTTTATTTTCTAAGTTGGGGACTATAAGGTTTTTCATCTAGAAGTTGTATTACTTTTGCTATATCCCAATCACGTGTAGGCTTGTTTTGTAACATTCACTTGAAAGGCATCATGGCTGTCATTGGCCTTAGCGGCATTAAGCCCTCTTTCTTAGTTATCAAGCCTTGTTTCTTCTCTTTTGGATTTGGTGGTAGTATTTCTTGCCTCTTTAGTATTACACCTAAGCTTCACCGTCCCTACAATACGATTAGAAAATGTATTCACTAGGCGTCAAGCTTGCATCTACAAATGACTTAATGACAGCAGCCCAAAACTAGCAACGCATGGTCCACTAGCCTTGGAAACTTGGATAAAATAAAATGTACGAGAATAGTAAGACCATTCCTATATATGATGCGACAGATGCTTCAATACCTTATAGTCCCATTATTGCATGTGACCTATAAATGCTAGGAAGAGTCTATGGCATGCAAGAAATGTAAAGAATAGATTTTCATTAAACTAGGGGATCCTTAGATACAAAATGAGAGCCAAAGTCCTCTTCCATCAAAATTTGAGTGTGATATATCTTCCCCCCTACTTGCCACATGTAATAAATCCAAGAAGAGAAATAGTAGACCCAAAAATCCATCTATAGATATCCCCTCTAAACCATTCACTATGCTTGATGAATTGCAAGGGAAGGTGTACAAAAAATGGGAGGTGATGGAGTGGTAGTAGGGACATACCACCTAACTGGAGCACATTGAAAAAAGTAAAAGAATACTCATTAAGTGCTAGGACAAGCCCAAATCTAGTGTCAAATAAAGATACATCTTCAAGCAACCACCATTTTTAAGCCTTCTTGAATCTTCATCAAACACCTATGATGCTTGAATCTTTGACAGAATCAGCAAACCTACAGATCCATCTATAGAGATCGCACACAAAAGCATTTAATATTTCTTGTGAATTGCAAGGGAAGGTGTACACAAATGCTAGTCGATGGAGTGCTAGGAACATGCCCCCTAGCCATAACAAATTGACGATCTCAAAATTGAAGAAGCTCATAAAAATAAATCATGAATTGCAATGATAAAAGTACTGGAATGACCACTCACCCTTTAAAAGTTAAAATAATGTTCTATGCTCTAAAAATCTTTACGGAGCATAAGCAATAAATATAGATACGATGAGCTATTATGAAAGGTCAGCAAGTTGACAAAAAGTTGTCAAGTTTTGAAGCATAATGTTGGTTCTAACATAGTTGCATGATAGCTTTGCATGTAGGTTTAGCTATTGTGCTACCCAAATATAAGTAGCAACTTATAAAATAAAAAATTGAACCAACAAAATAGATGTGAAATGTGTTGGAAATGAAATTGAGAGAATGCGAGAGGATGGAGCTGAAGCAAGCTAGAAAGAAATTGTAGCAACACAAATGAACTACAAAGCTAGGATAGTCATAGAGACAAAACCCTCTACTGAACACTAACTGGGGTGAAAATATTTGTGACTAACTCACCTAAAAACTCAACCTCTAACAAAAATTAGGGGTTAAAAACCTTCATAAACAAAAAAAGTGCTCCTAGCCCCTTATTACATAACACTGGGCATAGCTTTAGGAAATATAGATATTTCTAGCACCCCCTTGCAGTGATGACAATGTCACAATGTACAAGGTAAACATCAATCACCAAACCTAGATAAGATCAAAGGACCATGGTTTGATGGGACTCTAGATCTCTCTTTTATATTGTGTCCAAGCTTTGGATGAAAAAGTATACCAACAAACATTCTAATATTGGATAAGGCACCCGAATTGTCTTTTTTAATATAATAAGGCACTTCTCTAGTCCAAAGGGGTATGGGATGAAAACATGTGCAAGACATGACAAGTACAGTGGCTTTGTAAGTTCTAGCCTTTTGCATTCAACGACGTGGTTTATTTTTGAGGGGCGTGCGTATGTTTTGAAGTACACATAAGTTGAGGAGGTTTTGGATTCCATGTGTGCATGCACATATAACACTTATGCGTGAATCTTTAGGTCCACGGACCACTATCAATTAGTCTTTTGCTCCATGGGGTAATCGAGACTACTCTCTATTTTCTAACAACAAATCCTCTGGGTCCCACTCCAGACCTACAAATAGCATAGTATCAATCACATATGCTTGGAGGCAAATATGAATCCCCTAATCAATGTGGTATCAATGTGGTCAACGGGGTGGTTTTCAAGGTAGATGTGGAGGTGCAGGCAGAGGTACTAGCTTTTTAAGACCTATCATGTGCTGTAGATGTGGAGAGTATGGCCTCTACCAAGATGATTGTACACAATCGTTTGGGGACCCTCTTGTACAAAGTGCAACAGAAACGACCACTACACCAAAGATTGTCCTAATGGCAGATTGGAACCAGCAACTCAAGTCAATATGGTTGACATAGTAGTGGTGGGTGAGGGCAGCAACCCCCATTCGATTGGTGCAATGTTGGGAGCAGTGACCATGTCACAAACCAAAGGGGACAAGTGTATGGATGACTCAGAGTTAGCACGGGAGGCCTCATCACCAACTAATACCACAAGTGCATCCCCATCAAAGTCATCCCATCCCTCTAAGGTACATAGTATGCCTAAGAATGTACCACCCTTCTTTTTGGTAATAGTTTCTTTCTTGGACACTTGTGCATTTCTTGGTGAAGCAAGAAACAGTCTACAATGGCTACCTCTTCATGTGAGGCTAAGTACTGGGGTAGCCTTCACACGACCACTGTTGAGTGTATTTGGTTGTGGCATTTGGTGGGTGCTCTTCATGCATCATTCGAGGAACCTACTTGAATTCTCAATGACGATTAGAGCGCCATTGGAATGGTGCAAAATCTTGTGTTTCATGCTCGTATGAAACACATTGAAATTCATTACGATTATGTCAGGGAGCAGCTACATGGATGGCATACTAGCTTGGTCTTCTACCCTACATAGTAGAACGTGCTAGATCTCTTCACCAAGGCATTACCTCATCCAAAGTTTGAAGCTTTTTGCAACGCCTTGGATCAAGATCCCATCTAGGGGGGGCTATACTTAAACACGACTAGTGGACTGTTGAGTATCAAAATCACCAGCCCAATCTCAAGTGCTACAAGCATGTACATGAAAGTCACCCCTTAAATATGAATGGAGGGTTTGCAACATGCATTCATATTAAGAGAAAAGACCCAAGTAAAACATGTAAGGTCATCTATTAATGTAACATAATAAAGATGACCTCCTGCTCCACAAACATCCGTATGGATGAGCTGTAATTTTCATGTAGCACAGAGTCCACCATCCTTGGGAAAGGGAAAATGATGCATTTAACCCAAAATTGAACCCTCATATATTTTGTTTAGAGGAGTCTCTAATCAAGGCAAGGCATCAACCAAATTAAGCTTTTGCAATGACATAAAGCTACCATAATTTTCATGTCCAAACCTGGCATGCCATCATTTTGCATCCTGCATGCCATAGGTACAAGCCACAAAAGTTGAATGCTCTTTTCTCATAAGCATCAAGCTGAGATAACCTATGACCTACTAACGTCTTTAAGAGAAAGAAGAGAACAAAAGTAAATAAGCTAAACCACCCACGGTTGTGAGCGAAAGTTCTCCAATCCATTAATTGGACAATAAGAATTGTTGGCATAAGAAACACACTTACCAATGCACTAGGTAGCTTTGATTTATGCGAGGTGATATGACAGGCAATGCCACTATCAAAGTACAATGTCTCAACCATCATGTTAAAAATTCATGACTCCCAAGAAACATCATGGTTGAAAGTTAAGAACTCCCAATCATGCTCAACAAAATGAGCAAAAGTATCGTCAAAACTTGCATGTTGAGGTGAGCCTAGAACTCTTTCTTTTTCTCTTTTACAAGCCTCTTGGGGCATTCATTGATGTGATGACCAAGCTTTTTGCAATAATGGCACTTGCAAGGCTTTCAAGCATTCTTTTTATCTTTCTCACTTGCATGTGCATGTCTGAAACCACTACTACAGGCATGACTTGGTTGAACTTCTTTTGGCTCTTATCTTTACCTGGAAAAGCATGCTCCCCAACATAATGTGAAGCCATATTCTTTCGTATCTGATCCTCTTGCAAAAACAAGAAATTTACCAACTCTTGAAAAGTGACGCGATCTGATTCCCTTGTATCCAAGGGTCAAGAGATGTCTGAAAAGAAATATAAGACTCTGGCAAGGAGTTCAAAGTAATGGTAATAAGCTGTGAATCTAGAATGACCTCATCAATGTTCAAGAGTTGCTCTTGCAAATCTTGACCTTGGTAACACCCTCATCCAGGTGCACACTATCAAGCTCTCCACGCAAATATTTGATCTCATTATGAGCTTGGTACATATTTTACAAAATATCCCAAGCATCTTCAATTGTTCGGCATGACTCAATATGAGGGACAATGAACCTCTTGATATTCTGTGAAATCAAAGACAAGGCTTCAACATTACATGTATCCCACCTCCTTTTCTTGTGAGTAATACCTAAAAGTGCTTGCCCAACCAGGATAGCTTGTTGTCCTTGTTGCTCACAACCTACACTACCATCACCACCCCTCCCCCTTGATGTGGAGGAGTACTTGGTGCTATAGGACTGGGATGGGCATCATCGCCTATAATATAATCCCAAATGTCCTTGGCAACCAACATATTGTGAATACAAAAGCTCCAAAGAGGATAGTTGGTGCCATCCAACCGATCCTCCTAGGCAAACAATTGGAAGACATCATTTGGATTTTATTGTGCCATTTGCGCAAACACAAAGAGGGAAATAAATCTCAACAAAGTTCATGTGCTTTGAACACCCTACTCAAGTAACAGATATCATTATCAAAGTCTATACTAGGCTACTAGAAAGATCCCATGTTGTTATATGTGCTACAATCTCAGAATTCCCCCTAAAAAACCAACCAAATCTTGGCTCAATAAGGCATAAACTGTGTTGAATGCTTGATTGTACCTATAAAGGCAGACCCCAGTGGCATGAGAGCCAATAAATGCAAGAAATGGAATGGAAAAGAACTCTCAATGTAAGCAATACCAAAACTAAAAGTTCACCAAACAAAATCCAAGCAACGGGGCTGTAAAAATACCTCCAAGATGAATTGAAAATAATCTCCCACAAACTATATGTGCTTTCCTTCAAGTATGCTTGCATTAACAAGCAATAAATTACTATTTTTTCTCTCTCTTTAAAAAAAGAACAACACGTCCCCAACTGAACGGACTAAAAATGCACATATAGGTGCAAAGTATAAGTTGTCCTTGCACAATACAGTCTGAGACAGGTCAAAATATCAAGGAGAGATTGAGCTGCAAGCCCAAAATAGTCCCATGAGTGATGAAAAAGCTTCAAAACAACAAAACAGTCTAAACACCTCAAAAAGCATGTCTAGCCCTCAAGAAATAGGCACCTAGCCGAGGAATGATGGTTGCGTCCAAAAAACAACCAAAAACAACGTACAACTTGCCGTTTTTGTTCAAAATGGGCCTAAAATGAAGTCACCTAGCCCATAAGAAGCTCCCAAAGTGCTCAAAAAGAGGTGCCCCCCAACCTTGGACTTGTAGTAGGAGGTGGTGGCTGGTCAAAATCAGCAAAAAAACTTCCAAAAAGTGGTCACCCAAGTCGATAATAGCAGTATAACTTCTCCATAATTGGCACCCAAGCAAGATGACCTTGTAAGAGGTGGCTACTAGCAAAAGCAAACTATATTAACCAAGTTCTTTGTGATGAAAATGAAGTTTTTCACAATAAAATTGAATCTAGAGGTCGTGGAAGGCATGGGGAGTGGTGTGGGAGCGAGGGGGGACCTGCTTTGATGCCAAATGATGGAAATGGAAGTGAGAGAACATAAGAGAATCGAGTTGAAGCAAGCTAGAATGAAATTGCAGTGATGCAAATGAACTACAAAGCTAGGGTAGCCATAGAGGCAAAACCTTAGAATGAACCCTAACTGGGGTCAAAAGATGTGTGGTGACTAACCCACCACAAAATCAATCTATAAATGTGGTTAGAGGTTAGAGGTTAAAACCTTAATAAACGGGAAAAGTGTCCCTAGCCATGCATTACATAACATTGGCCACTACCTTAGGAAATATAAATATTTCTAGCAACATGGATTGTGAATCCCATGTAACCTTCTCATGATTGTGAAATGGTATTTGCCATTCAAAAAAATTCCTCTCTTTGGGTACTCAACTATTATGTACTAATATTTGTCACTCAACTTTTGTTTTATCCACCATTAAACCTCACAAGAGCTCTCAAAACTAAACTTTGAAAGGATACAAAATGTCAAGAAGAGTTATAAAGCTGAAAAAATCATAAGATTAGAGCTACTTCAAGATCTAAATGGAAAGGATACTTTTAGTAACAGTAATGAGCTGAATGGAAGTCTCCAAACTAAAAGGAAAACTCTGTACATGGTTTTCTTATGTATTGCTTTGCAATAGAGAACCTATAAGAAGCTTATGATAAGCTCTATAAGAGCTCACAATTTATATGCAATGCTTGAGAAACTAAATAGGATGCAAGAGATTATCTTATAGTAACATCATTGAGAAAGATGTACGCTATGTTGATACAATAGAAGAGATCATCATTATGGACTACATAGAATTTCAATAATAGTTATTTGATGTGAAATGGTCTTTTATAGTCTATAGTGGAGCTCCTATGATTGTGAGATATGATAGTAGCGGATTTTCCCAAATATATCCAATATAATATGTCAAAATCCAATAGATCTATTTGTTATGTCATATGCAATTATGCGATCCACACTATGTCATTACATGTTTATTGGCAAAATTAATGTCATTTTGAAAACAATGTGTAATTGCTTACTGCTCTATTGGAATGTTAGGGTCACCTCCACACTTGTGAGCCCCCATATGAGGAGGACATGAGGGAGGATGACATACACCATAGGTTGGGACAAAGAGGGTATGAATAGGCTCGCATCGCATGGTTATATTCATGTATCAGATATGAGAGAGCTTGAAGGGATACGTCATGGGAAGACTTTGGATTGCAATAGAGGTATTCATTGGAGTTGCCCTTCCACCAAGTACAATAGCAAGGAATATGGCAGTGGGGGTATACAATAGAGCAATAAGTATCGGGGCTAGTACAATGGGTACACTATTGGTTGGTAATACGACAACAATAGCAATAGGTCTAGAATGTCAACATCAAGTCTAATAGTAAAACATCAATCAGTACAGAGACCCAAGAAGCATTATTAGGAGTGGTGTATAGGACCCATAAAGGTTAGAAGGCTTGGGGGAGTAACCATCTATAGCACATGCCTTCAATAGGCTAGGAGCTAAGTCAATCAATTTAGAATCCTATAGACTAGATATGCTAATAGCCTACTACGTCGGCAAGCCTATGGGTGATGGTTGGCCAATATGAGGGCTTAGTGCCTAATAAACAGGCCCATTGTAGACACATCAATTAGTTAATGTGGAGGGGCATATCTTGTATTGGGGCAAATATAGGTGCATACCTTGAGCTGTAAGGAGAGCAAAAGATTGGAAGAAGGGAGCAGTAAGTAGAGCATGTGTGGAAGAAGCTACTAAAGCCTATTATTGGAGGCACATGTTGAATGAGATCTCCAATAGAGTCAGCATATGAAGCCTTAGGTGGTATCTTACCTTAACAGAGTTTGCTACTCCATATGTGTAGGTACATTTTGGAAGTTGTTGTAAATTGATTTCTACATATGCATATTCTTTGTCTTAAGTGGTCTCTTCTCTTCAGTGCTCAATTCGAACTTTTAATTGAGATTTATGAATGTTGTAGTTCGAAAAAATCTTTTGCATTTAGAAGTTTCGCTATGTTATAGTCAAGTGTAGGCTTCTTTTGCAACATTTACTTGACTTTCATTGTATGTCTAGTTTTCCATCATGATTGTTTCAATCAATTTTTGGTGGCATATCATACACACGAGCCACATATGAGCCCCCATACTAGGCCTATGCTTAAAGTATAGAACCCCACCAAGACATTAGTTATATGGTTTTATGATGATACTATCAATATGGATGACCATGTGGACATGTAGCAAGAGGAAGAAAATAGATCATTGGAATTTTTAATGACTCATCAAAAGAAGACGAACTGGAGTTAGATGAGGACGGATTTGGATGATCCAATATTTGTCTTGGCCCGTAGAGGCTAATTAACTTATGTTGAGCATAGTTTAATCTATTCTAAGAATAGGTTAGTCTTTTACACCTATGTCTGAGCGGCTTTTGATTTTGACTTTGAAATTCACATTACATGTTGAGGGGGGAGGGGTGCACATTTCTTCCCCCAAAGGGTCAAGAAAGGAATTGGAGACTTGGCCTTGTATTCCACGTGAGTGAGTCCTAGCACTAAGCTATAAAGCACTCTACTAGACTTAATGGGAGCCATACAATTTATAAATAACCCCTCCCTGTTTAATGCCTACCTTTATTAACGTCGCCTCCATTATTCCCTCTTCCACTTAAATTGGCATGCCTCCCTTCCCCCCTTTATTCCACTTCCCTTAGGGGCTTGTGTGATGGAGGGGAAATAAGGATGGCTATTTTGGATGTTTTTCCCTTGGAAGAGCCTAGTTTGAATGTTTTTCCCTTAGTGCATGACATAATGATCTAAGGGAAAATGAGAGAGGGTTATACTCCTATTTCCCTTCTATTCCCCTTGGTGCATTTGCACAACATAACAAATATAGCTATTTCCCCTTTTTTTCCCCCCCATGACACAAGGCCCTTTGTTTGATAATGCAATTGCCCTCTTCCTTTTCAACCTTTTCTTTTCTTTTCACCTAAATAGTCCCCCAACTAGTTAAATTTTGAATTTTCATTCGTTGGGGGGACATATTCAGTGAAGAAGAAGAGTAATTTTGTATTGAAGTCAACTTAGGCAATTCCAAATAACTTGCATATTTTTCATTTGACGGGGGAACATATTCAGTGAAATAGAAGAGTAATTTTGTATTGAAATCAACTTAAGAAATTCCAAATAACTTTCATATTTGCATAGCTATTCTAAAGACATTTTTCCATCTTATTCTCATAGCATGATTCATTTCATTTGGAGTGGCCTGCCAATTCTCCGATTCTATGCTTGTTTGAGAAGCTAAAACATCATGTGGTGACAACATAGGTCAATAAATATTGTTAGAAAAGGAATGAATTGGTAAGAATACCAAATAGACATTTGCAATGTCCAACATGTGTAACATAATGACAAATGGCTATCTCGATATGAAGCCTTACATGAAGGGAAGCTTGCCCTCTTTGAAGGGGTACCTAGGCTAACATTTGTAATTTCCAACATTTGGGAGAGGATGCCATCATGGTAGTTTAAAGACAAAGCTATGTGAGATGTGAAGGGCCTTGTGAAGTCCCTCCATGTAGACCCTCTCCAAAGAGGGCCCTCTCTAGATAGTTTACAAGGCCCTTCACATCCCACATAGCGTTATCTTCAGTATCTCACATCTTCTCCTTCTCATTATGTATTCACAAGGCCACATAGCTTTATCTTCATCACACTTTATCCTCTACAAATATATATTCACCCCTCTCTAGAGAGTTTGTAGAGGACCCTCTCTAGAGAGTTTAAGGGGTGAAAATAAATAAATAAATATAGACTTGGGAGGAGGAGAAGAAAACTAATAGCGAAGGGACATGCACTACCTTTTGTGTTCCATGTCAAGCTGAAGAGCACCACCCTCTTTCTCGAGGGCGGGGGGGGGGGGGGGGGGGATGCATGTATACAGGGGGAAATACATTCTATATTCCTTATCACATCCCAAACAGGGTATCCTCTAGAGGATACATTCATCGAGAGGACCCTCTAGAGTACAACACAGCTCTATCCTCTACGGTATAAGGGCACTGAGAGGACCCTCTAGAGTGGGATATCCGAGAGAGGACCCTCGAGTGGTAAATCCGAGAGAGCTTTATCTTCAAGAGAAGAGAGCTCTATCGTCTAGAGGATACGTTCACGCACCCCAGAGTGGGAGAGAGAGAAAAAAAAAATATATATATTGTGGGGAGGAGGACAAGGAAACTAATAGCTAAGGGACATGCACTATCTTTTGTGTTCCATGTCAAGCTTAAGAGCACCACCACCACCACCACCACCACCGCCACCTCCTCTTCTTCGTGCTGGGGGAATGCCCAAAGCCATAGCCTGCTCGCCTCCCTTCCTCTTCCATCGCCTCTGCTCCTCCGCCCTGGCTTCCGATTCCCGTCCCCGCGTCCTCGTCCTCTCCGGTCCTACCGCCGTCGGGAAGAGCTCCATCGCTCTCGAGGTCGCTAAACGACTCCGTGGCGAGATCATCAGTGCGGATTCTGTCCAGGTTTGTCTGCACCTCCCTGCTCCCTTTCGCACTCACCGTCTTGCAGCAAAATCCAAACAGAGGAAGCCGTCGACACTTGAACGACACTAGCATTCCATGTTGCACTCAATCCAGAGCGAGTGATGGTGAAGCAGAGGAATAAAAGGAGCGTGAGGCGGGAAGTGGGTTGGGGGGAAAGAGAGAGAGGGAGAGGGAGGAAGCAAGGTTCAGATTAAAAGGAGCTCGAATTTTACTTTGAGCTGGCCCTCACAGGTCTCTTTACGTCGAATTTTTATGTGAGTATAATGCCCTTTGGAACCGCGTAGTATGCACATCGATTCCGTTTCCACTCAATTCTATATACTTCAATGAACTCAATTCTTGAGAACTGCGAATTCCGTTGACGACTGCTTCGTCACTCTCTGTTGTGTACAAGGAGAACTAGCCGTTACAGATCAAATAGGAACTGATGTTTTGATTACATCACTGTCCTTTCTAGTAAGAGTTATTCTTATTCCCATGAAAACATGTACGTCTTCACTTCTGGAAGCCGTCGCCTATAAGCTGGATTTCCTGAGAGACACTATGAGGATACAACATATCGTCCTACTTTGTGATTATGGATTTGGAAGGCTGGATGCACTCCTTTGTGGTAAACTGTATGAACTCTAGCACTTCTTTAAACTCGCTAAAATAAAATTTAATTCTGCTTTGCGACCTTTATTCACGTCGACGTAGACGAAGTACATTGCGTTAAGCACCGCTTATGCATGCTCCACTGTAGGCAAGGGTTCTAAACCTGACCTACTATGTGGGGTTTCGGCCCAAGAAGAAGCTTGACCTCTCAAAGTGGGGCGCCAAATGAAGAGATTTTCAGATGGGCACTTTGGTTGGAGTATATCATGTAAACGTTGGAATCGACCATCTAGGACTGATTCATCGACCAATTAGGCCGATGGGTCAAGGTCTAGGCTCTCATGCTCAACGAAGATCCCTGCTACAGCCTACTCCTCAATTCACAAAGTAATGGAGTCTGGAGAACAGGCTACTAGTGTTATGACATATATGTATCCTATTAGGCCAGTAATTTAATCATGTCTCTACTTATCGTTATCCAACAGGTGTTTTTGATTTTTATCGTGAAAGCACAAGAAAATCTTTTTACCCACATGAGACTCTTATAGTTTCCAGAAGAGACATCTTTTGAGTAACCATGGCGTCCAAATTGTTCGCTCTATTTGGGGGCAATGGCACACTTAACAAAACCCCTTGGGGCTTGCATAGTCTGTTCAAATTTGTGTAACAGCTCTTATGATGGAGCAGATAATATTTGTTATTTAATAGAGTCACCCTTGCATGCAGGTGTACGAAGGGCTTGATGTGGGAAGTGCAAAGACTCCTCCGGAGGATCGACAGGTCTGCATATATGTGAAGGAAAATTGACATTTTCAAGCAGATCTTAATTTTGTGTGCAAGTGGTTATTTTGATCCTTTTTTTTTGGGGGGGGGGGGGGGGGGATTTGGCAGACTTTTTCCCTCTTCTTAAAATTTGGCAGACTTTTCCCCTCTTCTTAAAAGTAAGTTTGGATAAAACTAAAGCTAAGGATTCTTCAGACCCGTATGTCCTAATTCCAAGTCATCTTTACATCCTTTACCTTTGAATGTGCTGCTATGAAGAGAGATTCATACAGTTATGGAGCCCTTGTGATTGGTTGCCTGAAAAAGTGATTACATGTATTGCATGCAAATTTTGGAAATTGGAGTGACCTCATGGCTTTCTTTTTTATTTCCCTAAATAAATTGATTACTTTGATTACTACTATGTACCAGCTATTGTATAAAAATTATGGAAACTGAAGAACCTCCTAGACAAGTCGCCACATAATTGCCATGTAATTGATGAAACTCATTAGACTTTTGGTACATAATTGCCATCAAATTGATGAAACTCATTAGATTTTTGGTACCTTTCCGTATCCAGGTAACATTTGAAGTAGCATTTTCTCAGGGCTAAATATTGGCAGGATGCTAACCAGCTTTGTAGGTTGGAGTTCTAGTTCTTTCACCTAAGTAATGTCATACAAAAATAAATATGGAAATGGCATGTATTTTGGGTGGATCATACACATTATCGTTGATAGTAAACAATTTTTCTGGTTTGACAAATGAACAAGAGGTGGACCATGGCTTTGTCAAAGCTGCTTGTGCTTGTTGAAGGCTACATTGCCAAGGAATTTTAATAGCCTCAAAATTTTGAGTGCGTCAGAAAAATTAAACAAAGAAGACTCATCAATAATTTGGTGCTGAACTTGCAGGGTATACCTCATCATCTAATTGATATTGCACATCCACTGCAAGGTAATATAACGTTAAGCGTTTTTGAATTATGTTGGCCCTAGTTGTACTGCATCAATACGAGATTGACACCTTTATTTAAACAATCTAATATGTCTCTTGATACAGAATTTACAGTTGCAGACTACTTTGAGAAATCAAGGGAGGCAACGGAGCAGATTCTCACAAAGGGAAAGGTTCCGATTCTTGTTGGAGGAACTGGCATGTATCTACGCTGGTGCGGTTTTTGAGGCTATGTCGTAAGCATGGTCCGTGTGGCCTTGCTTCAAACAAGCCCGGCTCATAGCTGCTGTTTTTTTAGATGTCGACTCTCTCCCTTTCTCTCACTCTACTCTCCCTCCTATACATACACACATGCGAAGGTGCACATGCGTCTTCACATGCACATGTATATATGTAGCATAAACAACTACACCCACACACACTCTCGAGCGGTGGCAGACACCGCGCGCGCGTGTGTGGTCTTCTTGTCCTCTCCTCCGGCATCCTAGATACTTGTACTTCTCTTTGACATCTTGGGATGTTTGATCCTGTCCTTTGGGCCAGGGTTACTCTTTTTATTTTTGTAACTTTTGTGGGTTTTTACCTCTTCTGAGGTTTCCCACTTGGTAATAAAGTGCGTGTTTGTGTGTGTGTGTTTACACATAAATACATACATACATTTCTACAATCTACTTATATGACACACGAGTATGTGTACAGACATATGTATATGTAGATGCTTTAACATATCCATATGTGTATCTACATCTAAATATACTATATACACACAAAGATGTGAATCAGAGAGAGAGTCTATGCATTTAGGTTCTGAATTTATACTCTTTGAGGTTTCCAGAATCGTCTCCATGATGTTAACATAGCCTTGTGCAGCAAGTATTGTGTAAATTATGGAGTTTACTTCAACCACTACAGCTGAAGTCTCAACAGGGGGTTGATTGGTTTATTTTTAAAGGTACTTGTACGGCATGCCTGATGGACACAAATCTACTCCGGAAAGCAGGGCATTAGTCGATGAAGAGCTTCTGAAGGTTGGTGATGATTGGGATAGTGCTGTGGACCTGCTGCTTAAAGCTGGTGATACTAAGGCTTTGATGATCTCTCGCAATGATTGGTATCGACTTCGTCGAAGGTTGGAGATCATTAAGGTATATCAGCAGGTTATTGTGATTATTTTTAAGACACATGCCCAGACAAGCACTGTATATATCAGACTTACTGTGGGTTGTAGGGGGAGGTTTGGGGAATGTGGTAAAAGAAAGCTAATCTTGCTCATATCTTAATCATTATTTGTTAAGGTCTGTGCTTTGAATGTTTTTAATGCAGGCAACTGGTCTTCCTCATGATGCTTTTGGCTCTCTCTATTATACAAAAGTCCAGAGGGAGCCTGACGAGGCAGTGTCATCACTCAATTTTGTAAGCTCAAGTCATCAGCCTGCACATGCTGAAGAGCTGGACTACCGTTTCCTCTGTTTTTTTCTATACAATCCTCGTGAGATTCTATACCGCTTCATAGACCATCGCTGTGAGGAGATGCTGACAGGTGAGCATTTATCTCATATGTCATATCTTTGTAGTATATGAGGCAATTAGTATTCCTTTAGGCTTTTAGGCGATGTGCACATGTGTAATCTATCTTAATGCTTCAAAAGGTCGTTTGACATGGTATTTATGTGCTGTCAGGAGCGCTTCAGCTATCTTAAAAGGTTTACCCCACATTCAGGGCCCACATACATCCTTACGGCTACTTTATCTAGGTTGAGATCTACTGATGTCTAGTGGTTACAAAAACGCAATATGACTCACAAAATCAACTCTACATTGTGTGTCCTGCAAAACCTAGTACATCCTCTCATTGCAATGTTCCAAGTTGATGTGGTGGCAAGCATGAGTTGATCTATCTAATGCATCCAATGAAGCTTAAAGTTCGATAACATATCTCTCTACCGGCATAGGATTTTGTGAGAAGTCACTGAGCCTCCTATGAGCCCCCACATGAGGAGGAAAAGGTGTCAGTAGATTAGAGAGGATAAATGTTACCTGGGGTTAGGCATTGTGCGCCCGTCTGCATTGGATTGGAGGGCTTCTGCATCTGGAAATGGAGCAGGAACAGCCGCGATTACAGATGGCAGGCCTGCATCGCACAGGGCTGGAGAAACAGCAGTAGAACTGCACTGCCAGGACCTATTTATAGGCCTGACAGTAGGGACCTACATCAGCAGCAGGTTCCAGGACAAGCAGGGGAAAGCCAGGCAGGAGCAGTCGACTGAGCTGGCAGACCCATCGGTCTTGGAGCAGAACCAGTCGGATATTTTTGGGCTGGATTCAGCCCGATAAACAGCCCCCACTCCGCCACAGCCCATAGCAACACTGAAGCCCTTTTCCAGCAGGCAGTGTGGACCTGAGAAGTGTGTGGAATCTTAGAACTCTTCATTGCAATCATCTCTGGTTGCTGTTTTTGCCCAGCACCTCTGCTGCATGTATTCAGCTCTTTTGTGAGCAGGTTTCCACCATATGGACAGTGGGAGCCTTTACTGCCCATTATGGGCGGTACATTTTCTAGATGGATGCCAAGTCTGCATTTTTGAACGGCAACCTAGAGGAAGAGGTCTAGACACGTGGATCACCCACTGGGGTCCATGTTCCAGGTACATTTTCACAGGTTTGTAGATTGAAGAAAGCTCTGTACGAGCTGCAGCAGGCTCTAGAGCGTGTTACCAGCGCATTGATGACTTATTCAACAAAATTGGATTGTGTCGAAGTCCATTAGATGCTAACTTGTATCTCTTTTGAGAAAGAAAGTTTATTAAAGTTTGGTAAAGACTGATGGGTCTATGAGACTGATAGAAAACCTGATACAGTGAGCAAAAGGGTGGAGCTACTAAGCGAGCATCCTAACCCATGCTAGAACTGTGTAGACATAGTCAACCCTGGCATCATCATCCACATAATAGATGCGATATGATCCAGTGCAATACAATACAATGCAGCATACATAAGGAAAGCATAAAGCGTCAAGGTAAATCCGATGATGGACTGGGCAGTGTAGGCAAGAAGCCCGTGATAGATCGCTGTCTGCTGTCTGGAGGAGTATTCCGTCATGCCCTCCTAGCGGCTACTCTACGCCTAACAAGTGCCATAGTAACCCCTGTCCCAGATCTGAAAAATAGATGAGATGTCAGCTAGTATTATCTGTGTGTCTGTCGTCTGTGGAGTGTGTTGCGCCTCTATGGTCGGGGGGGCAGTGTGCTCTGGCAAGAAGAACTCTATGGTCATACTCTGGGATGGGCTGGACAAGGCCTCCCCCCTGTCTCCGTGACCTGATGAGACGCTCTCTATGTCGGATCGCCTTGTGAATGGCGGCAAGGCACCTCCGATCTGGGTATGAGAGAAGTTTGGAAAGGCCCTCGAATGTGTCTCTAAAAAGGCAATGGTATCGCCCCCACGTATTTCGTAGTAGGTTGGGCAGCGGAAGGCGAAGTGCTCCTCTGACTCGACCTCATGTCGCTCACATCATGTGCATATATGGCTCTCCCTAGGAATCCCCTCTCCTCGACCACTCTCGATACGAAATTGGTGGGATGACATACGAAACTATCCAATGGCAATCCTGAGTGATTGTGGCAAGTGGATTTGGGTGTACCTTGGCGGGACAATGAAACCCTCCTCAGGGATACGTAGGCAATAGTCTCGATAGAAAGTGAGCTTTATAGGAAGCTCTGCCTGTGCCAACCAGGCCCTAAATGTGTGTAACTGTAAAAGGTTCTCACGGATGATTGGATTGAACTCGTTGCCTTGAAATGGGACAAACGGAGCGTCGATGCTTGGTTCGTGGGTCCTGAAAATGTGAGTGGAAGCACTCTCTCTCCAATCGGGCAAGGTAGGCGTAACCTCTACTCAGGCAGGTTCTGCATCGCCGGTCGCATCGTGAAGATAGTATAAAGAAAATACTTGGAGACAAATAAAACAATACTGAAGACAATTAATGGCTGAAGAAGATATATATATCACAAACGGAACTCAGTACAAGTGAAGATATGAGAGAAGCTCTGGAGGAAGCAAACGTCAGTCCTGACAACTGTAGTGGACTTCTGCACTAGCTCCACAAGTTGGAACTGAACCAAATCTGAGACAGCAAACTGATGCAGGGGTTGCTGCAGATTTGGAATAGAAAGAACATAATCTGGAGCGGAAGTTGGAGGTAGATCTGGAGCAGAAGTTGAGGGCAGATCTGGAGCAGAAGTTAAGGGCAGATCTGGAGCAGAAGTTGGGACAGATCTGAAGCTAAAAGAAGGCAGATCTGGAGCAGAAATTGGAGCAGATCTGATGCAGAAAGGAGGGCAGAACTGAAGCAGAAAGGAAGGCAGATCTGGAGCAGAAAAGAGGGCAGATCTGGAGCAGAAAGGAGGGCAGATCTGGAGCAGAAAGGAGGGGCAGATCTGAAGCAGAAAAGGAGGCAGCCAGGAGGCAGCAGAGGAGGCAGCCAGGAGGCAGAAGTGGCTCAGGGTGTGCAGGTACCTCTGGAGCTGGAAGAGAGGAGATAATGGAATACCGAGCCCCCCCCCCCTTTAAATAGGAAGGGGCTTTTAGTCGGTCAAGCAACAGGTTGACCGACCTGGTCAGATTTGACCGACCAGGTCAATCTGGTCGGCCAGATCTGGTCGGCCAGATTTGGTCAGTCCAGCAAAAACTTTTTTAATAATTTTTTTAAATTTTGTTTGACCTCTGAACCGGGGGCTTTTGACAGATCTTTAGTTGTGGATTTTGCCTCCGATCCGGGGTTTCTTTGACAGGGTTCGGAGAGTCACCAGTGGTGTTTGTACCTGTTTATCCTGTCCTCGAGAATTGGAGATTGCCTGGCTTAACACCCCCTCTCAATGTCTAATGTAGACAGGAGAAGCAAAGAGGTGTTCCATGAGTGATCTATCTTCTTTATCAGCCTTTTTTTTTTTTGGGAATAAAGGGTTTTCATTTAGATGGAGATGCCTACAAAGTAGGTTTTCATCTCCACTAAATGCCCAGATGATGGTACAAAAAAGAAAGACTCGAAGAGGTGCCCTCGCAGGGGATTTGTTCACTTCCTTAAGTACACAAAAAGAAAAAAAACTGCTAAGAAGAAGGAGGAGGTAAACCAATCCCCAACCGTGGGCAGAGATGCTCAAGAGTAGGGCGATTAACCGGCTTGGTAAGAATATCAGCATGATTATCGGCAGCTGGAACATAGATCAACCGAATAGTACCTAATTCCACTTGCTCGCGAGTAAAATGAAAGTGAACACCGACATGTTTGGTGCGGTTGGAAAAAATGGGATTGCCTGCGAGAGCAATGGCACTTTTGTTGTCGACGTAGAGGATCGTGGGTTCAGTACAAGGAAAGTGTAGCTCTGCCAAAAACTGTCGGAGATATATGGCCTCTGTGGTACAATCATACAAGGCCCGGTATTCAGCCTCAGTAGAAGAACCAGCAACAGTTTCTTGTTTACGGCTAGACCAAGAAACAGGTGCCGAGCCAAACGAGAAAATATAGCCGCCATGAGAACGACGATTGTCCGGGTCACCAGCCCAGTCGGAATCAGTGTATCCCTGTAGGGTTAGTCCTGGTCTGAAATGTAAACCATAAGAGTAAGTACCACGAATGAACTGCAAGATACGAATACATGCATGCCAATGAGTGAGCTTGGGTTCATTAAAATACTGACTGAGAATAGAGACGGAGTAAGCAAGATTAGGACGAGTGTGAAGGAGCCAGAGGAGTTTGCCAACAACCTGGCGATAGAGATGTTCATCAAAGGGAGGAGACTCCAAGTCTTTTGAGAGCTTTACGGTGGGATCTAAGGGAGTGGCAGCCAGCTTAGGTTCATGAGGAATGATTTGATCAAGGAGTTGAAGAGCATATTTCTGTTGAGAAACAAAAATACCACCAGAATGTTGTACAACTTCCATGCCTAAGAAATAGGAGAGCCGACCGAGATCAGTCATTTCAAAAGTGATGCTGAGTTGAGTTTTAATGTATTGAAGTGTAGTGGGAGTGGAGCCTAAAAGCAAAAGATCATCGACATAGAGTAAAATAAAGCAGACCCCCTCTGACGAATGATGGATATATAAATTTGGATCATAGGGAGTAGAATGAAAACCATTAGTTTTGAGGAAGGTGTCTATCCGGTGGAACCATGATCGAGGTGCTTGTTTAAGCCCATAAAGAGCTTTGCGGAGACGGAGAATCTTATTTTCATGGCCAGGAGGAGAAAAACCTGGTGGGGGAGTCACATAGACTTCTTCATCAAGGTAGCCATTGAGAAAGGCACTCTTGACATCCATTTGATAGATAGTCCAGTGGTGATGAGCAGCTAGAGCGAGAAGAAGACGAAAGGAAGTTAACCGAGCAGTAGGGGCAAAGGTTTCCTCATAATCGATACCATGTTTTTGGCGGAATCCTTGCACTACTAAGCGGGCTTTGTATTTGTCCAGTGTTCCATCGGCTTTGAGTTTTGTTCGGAAGATCCACTTGGTTCCAATGACCTTTTTGTGAGTGGGTCGATTGACCAAGATCCAGGTCTGATTGCGATCAATACTTTCAAGCTCCTGTTCCATAGCACGATGCCACGCAGGATTTTTAACTGCTTCCTGCCAAGTGGCAGGTTCAGAATGTATGATATAGGCCGTGGTATAAAAAAAAAGAGGCAGTGGTAGTAGAAGAAGTTATTTGAGTAGAGCGGCGAGGACCAGAAGGAGGAAGTTCGACAGGAATAATTCCGGAATCCTTCATAGTTTGGCGATACCAGCGTGGCAGCGGGTCGTGAGGAGAAGCAATGGGTGGGGAGAGAGATGTTTCGGGAGGAGAGGAAGGAATTTCGGGTGGAGAATTGTCGGAGGGAACTGGAGTAGATACGTCATCAGGAGAGAGAATAGAGGAATTTTTTAGCACTGCTCTTTCATCGAAGACCACATCTCGGCGAACCAAAACTTTGTTTGTACGAGGATCAAATAATCGATAAGCTTTGGCTTCTGCCGAGTAGCCAACTAGAAGAAAAAGTTCAGCACGAGGTTCGAGTTGCGAGTATCATTGGGAGTATGAGTGTACGCGCGGCAGCCAAAGATGCGAAGATGAGAAATAGAAGGACGATAGCCATAGAAGGCCTCAAAAGGCGTCATGTTCAGGATGGATTGAGTAGGACAGCGATTAAGGATATAGACAGAAGTATTGATGGCTTCGGCCAGAGACGTTCAGGCAACTCGGCTGCAAAAAGCATGGAACGGGCCATGTTCATGACAGTACGTTGTCTCCGTTCGACACGAGCATTTTGGGAAGGCGAATTTGGAGATGTAAGATGGCGTTGGATACCATGCTCTTGAAGAAATTGAGTGAATTCATGGGAAATGAATTCACCACCATTATCACTACGAGCAATCCCAATAGACTTTCCCGTTTGGTTCATAACCAAGCGAGCCCAAGTAGCAAAGAAAGAAAAAGTGTCGGATTTCTCTTTCATGAAAAACACCCATTGATAGCGAGAGTAATCATCCACAATTAAGAAGAAATAATGTGAACCATTGAGGGAAGGAACAGGAGATTTGCCACTAATATCGAGGTGAATTAGACGCAAAATCTCACTGGCTCGAGAAGTGGAATGAGAAGGAAAAGGAGTTCGGCTTTGTTTACCTAATTGACAGGGATGATAAATATCTTTAGCTCGCGATAATTTAGGTAGGCCATCAACTAGATGATCCCGAGACATTTCATATAAAGAGTCATAAGACAAATGTCCCAGACGATAATGCCATAATCGTTCTGTGTCAGTTGGATCTTTCAGGGTAGCATTACCATAAAGCCAATGAAACTCAGAACCGCAATGGGAGGGAGTCGCAAGAAATTGAGTTATGAAGTACAGACCATTAGGTTGAGCATCACCTCGAGCTAGAAGGAGTCCCGAGGACTCATCTATGATGTCAACATGCATCTTTGTAAATAGCACTGTGCGACCAAGGAGGCAAAGTTGATGAACAGAAAGAAGATTGACCCCTAATTGGGGGACATAAAACACTTGATCCAATTGAGCAAGATTGGGACCTTTGTCAGTATCAAAAGTTATTGAACCAACACCATGAATAGTAGCAACAGAGTTATTGCCACAACGGACTCCCCCTGTCGCCGGTTGGCGAGAAATGAAGAGATCAGGATGAGGGGTCATATGATGAGTGGCTCCACTATCCACAATCCAAGAAGATTTAGAGCCACATGGAAGAGTATGAAAAGCTGACCTAGATAGGGGGGAGGCTGGGGTAGGGGGGCGGGTGGGGAGGATGATGATAGTAGGAGTGGCAAGAGGGGGAGGGCATGGAGAGGGAGAGGGGTTTGGAGGGGGAGGGGTGTGGGAGGGAATAGGGGCAGTAATAGGCCCGCCGTGAAAGAAGGGATGATCTTCATAAACCGGCAGAGGCCAATAAGAGTTTTGCACTGCTAATTAGGCTCTGGATCCCCTTCTCAACCGTTGTCGGGCTACCTTCCGCTGCTTCTGCCATCGCAACGTCAGGAGCTCCTGAGGCATGCTGCTGAGGCAAGGGTGACTGTGGTCATTGTACCTCCACTATTGCTAGATCGCCTAGTTGAACCGTGGTCCTTGCTGGGGGGGAGGGGTCTCTAGCCAGAGGCTCTTGCGGCCGCTCCTCCGCGGGTGCCTTCGTCCTGCTCTCGCTCTGTGTGTGTGTGTGTGTGAGTTACTTGATGAGTATGAGTGGTCTGTTTGAGTTACTTGATTCCGTACTTTGTCCCATAGGCCCGCGAGGCCTCCTACGGACGTTAATCTCTCTCTCTCTCTCTCTCTCTCTCTCTCCCCCCCCCCCCCCTACGTCTTGCCCGTTGTTTGCTGCAATTTCGAGCCAACTTACTTCGTTTCTTATTCTTTTTTCCCACTTGGATCCACTCTCTGCTTGAAGGTGTCACCCAGGGGGTTTGGGACTCTTGCTGCTCATGTCTGGAAGGGTGCTGGGCTCTGGCCTGCAGAATTGGCCTGTCCTGCGAGGGTTGGGGGGGAGGAGTCCGTCCCTGACCACAAGGACCTTAACAGTCGTGGGATTCGAGGGTGCTGCTATAGAGCCCCACTGGCCAGACCAAGAGTCACCACCAAGATTTTCTTTCTCTGAACAAGCACAAAAACTCCCGCTGTGAGGAAGGGAAAAAGAAACAAAAAGCCACCTGGACGGTGGGCAGGGAAGCTGCCTCACCCCAAGAAAGGCAACTTTGCATCCATACATGTATTCAAATGGCCTCATCCCCATTGATAAATGCTGGTGCCATTGTAAAGCCCATTAATAGTGTCGTGGCATACATGCCTCATATATTCCTACATCCATTTGTCTACCCTCTTAAACTAACCGTATGTCTCAAGATGGTATGATATATTTAGAGTGAATATATTTGTCCACCCATAGTAGTAAATAGCTCTTAGAACAACAAAAAATCTAAATTTGTACGATTGGATATGTTCTAGTCTTACAAGGGTATATATATACAGCTCTTGCCAAAAGTGACCCACAAACTTTGCACCTTTGCTTAAAATCATGTGAGGGAACACACGGTGTTAATACACATAGTGAATATATTGCCGGGCAACTTGAGATGTAAAATAGCGCACCTTTATGGAATGAAACGGGCATGTTTAGTGAACCTGTCCACCAATACATGTATGCTGTCCCACCCCTTGTGAATATAAGGTAGGTCCATGATGAAATCTATGGCAAAGAGCCAGCTGTCTAGTTTGCTTTCTTGGCATGGCAAACGTTTTGGGAAGCACTCAAACACATCATTCCAGAGGCCTTCCCAATATTAACCCTACTTAATGCATTCATAGGTCTTTATGATTCCTGTATGTCTTGCTGTTAGAAAACACAGATGGAGGTTGCTTGCTGTAGCCAACAGTCCAGCAGCAGTGGAAGATTGTGTAGAAAAGTAGCCCAGGAAACACAGTGCTAAATTCAAATCTCATTTCCTTTTCTTTGTGCTCACAAGTAGATAGAGATGGATGCAGATGCAGTTATTGAACCATGCACAGAAGTAAAGAAACAGTAAAATAGATTGCAAAAAGGTGATCTGCAGACTAGACTGCAGAATGATTGGGGGCCCTTTTTTAAGGCTGTTTGCCCTGCTGACCTGACTGACCAGTCTGTCACCCTCCTGACCCAGTCTGGCCATATTTCTGACCATCTGACCAGACCAGACCTTTTAAATAGCCCTGGGCGGATGAATGATGCAAGGCCCCCAATGGGGCCCTTTTATAAGGCTGTTTGCCCTGCTGACCTGACTGACCAGTCTGTCAACCCTCCTGACCCAGTCTGGCCATATTTCTGACCATCTGACTAGACCAGAGCTTATAAATAGCCCGGTCTGCTGCCTGTCCCAGGTCTGCCACCTTAGACCTGTTCTGACTGTCCCGACCTGCTGCTTTGTCCTAGATCTGTCACAGACTTGCCTTGCTGCTGCTGCCCTGTCACTGGTCCCCGTAGCAGTCCTTGCAGTCTTCTTTGTGCTTCTGCTGCTGCCAGCACCTCACTCCATGTCTAGGACGTGTGTTCCTTCTATGCAGTCATATATGCTGCTCACATGGCAGCCTGCATTCTGCCCATGTGGCAGCCCTGCTACGGCTGTCAGGTCTGCCTACATGACAGCGCATGTGGACTCTCTCATAGCCCTCTTTTGCTACTGGTGTACCGCACCCATGTCCTCATATGGGGCTCACACCTAAATGTTGGAAATGAGAGGTAAGACTTACTCAAGCCTCACACTCTGCGGAATAGGATCAGCTCTATCGTTCACACTCTATGATGCAACTCACTAATGAAGGCCTAATGCAATAGAATAGACAGCGTATACAGGAGAGAGATATAGAGAGAACCCAGATCATATTCCTCCACCAAACAATCAAGAGTGAGCATTACACAACCAGCAAAGGGGTGTTGGAAATTGAGGATAGAATCACTAACACCTCACTTCCTCTCTAGCTCATACAACACTCAGAAAAACTGAAAGAGAGAGAGGACAAAACTCAGATATATTCCTCCACAAACGTGGGCAACAAAAGCTCAAGGATGAGCGTGTACAAACAGCCCGAGATGCTGTCAATGATGCTGAGCCTCTGACTCTCCCCGTGCGCTTGCCTGTGTGCAAGGCTGTAAGTGCAGGTGATGAGGAATGAGGGGGGAAGGGGGGGATTTTTCTAGGAGGGGCTAGGCCCCCTCAATCTGGCCGACTAGGGAGTCGGCTCCCTGCCCAAGGCACTGACCTGCCAGCCCACCAACCGACCTGATTGGTCGGCCTTTGCTGGCTGGTCAGGCCGGCTTAGGCCAGCCCTATTTAAGGGCCCATAAGCCCTGCTTTATGGGCCGCTGTTGCAGCTCCCAACTCCGCCCGTGTGCAGGCCTAGGTGGCGCCTAGGATGCTGTGCCATCTTCTTGCTGCAGTGCGGATTCCCTGTCAGGTAGGTCTTCTTCCTTTTATTTTCCCCTACCCCCTATGGTCTCCTGCCCCCTTGTCCCCTCAAATCGGGGGCTCATAGGTGGGGCAGTGACCTTCTCACAAGGGGCTGGACAAAAGGCTGAGAACTCTAATGGAAAACTCCTGCTCTACGCTGCCTAGAAGGCTTCAGTGGCTGATGAAATGAGTGGGGGGGTAGGCGGGTTTATATAGGGGCTTGCTGCCCCCTAAAATACACCGACCTGCTGGTTGGTTTTCCAGAATGGGCCGACCAGCCTGGTTGGCTGGGCGGACCCCTTGGGCATGCCTGTATATAGGGCCGCCTCCCTTGGCTGGGCTAACCCCTTTGGGCAGGCCTGTATATAGGACCTCCCATGGGGCTGGTCTTCTTCTGCTGCTGTGTCTCAGGCAGCCCACACAGCTCCCCCAAAACACCCTCCCGTCACAGTCAAATGCCCTCTTGTCCTTATGTGGGGGCTCAGAGGTGGGGACATTGATGGTGATCAAGCCTTGTTGACTAAAGGAAGAAATAAGCCTCATTTGACGCCTTTGGGTAGGACGGATTAGGCTCAACCATCAAAGAAATTTTAAAAAATGCAGGTCAGCCCAAAAAGAAGGTTAGATGTCATTATTGCAACAACCTTGGACACCACATCAATGAGTGAAGGAAAAATGGTCTTGTTGAAAGGAATAATAGGTCTGTGATGGAGATGGCCAGATGCATGATCAAAGCAAAGAATTTGCCCCACAGATTTTGGATGGAGGCAGTAGTGTGTGCAACATACATTTTCCCCACCAAGGACTTGAAAACTGTGACACATTTTGAGGCTTGGTATACCAAGGTAGACTACCTCAGGGTGCTTGGCCGCGTAGCCTATGCACATATTCCTAGTCAGTTGAGAAGCAAGCTGGATGGTAAGGCAATTAAATGTATTTTTGTTGGCCACTGCAATGAGAACAAGGCCTACCATCTCTACAAAAGAAGAATTTTTATTAGTAGAGATGTGATTTGCATATAACTCAGATCAGTCCATGACGGACTTTGATAGACAGCTGCATATAGGTACTCATGAGGTGTTTAAAGGGTCACTTCCACTAGCGGTTGAAGGCACTTCAAAGCAGCCCGTAGAAGATCAGAATGTTTAGCCTGCACATGCGGATGCACAGCAGCCTTTTGATACTCTAGATTAGGCCCAGGATCAGCCTATCATACATGAGGATGTGCAAGAGGTTGTTGGAGAGGAGAGGGCTGTTGAAGCTATAGAACAATCTGATGGCTGTTACAAACTATGTAGGACAGCAGATTTTCCGCCTCTCTCTCTAAACTGCTGCCTCCACTGCGACCCCCAGCTCAGCTGCGTCTGCCCTTCAGCGCCCCCTCATTCCGCCTCAGCTTGTAGCTCCCCCTTATCCTGCCTCAGCTTCAGCCCTTCTCCTCCAGCTTTCATCTCCACCTCAGCTTCATAATCATTGACAGCGTCAAAGCATGGGGAAAGGAGAAAGGGAGAATGACGAGGACAATGGGAGAAACAAGAAACAGGACAAGAATTCAAAGCGGACGAATCTAGAGGACGTGAATACATGCGTCAACCGGAGCGGACTAGGAGTGGACAACAAAGCAATAACGAATAACTCTACATCATCCACTTCGACTGCATCATCATCATCATCATCGATATCCACCTCGGGGCCTCAACTTTGACTACGACATGCACATTGATTGCTACAACAGTTAGTACACTAGGCTCAACGCCTACTTCGTAGTCTCTGGAGATCTACACTGGTCCATAGTACTCTTTCTCTTCCCTCTCACCCCTCCCTCTCAGCCAGCCCTCCTTCCAGTACTCAACCAGAGTCGCTTCATCATTGTCTTAGACATCTCTTCTCCTTGCTCCGCTCACTCGATCGCCACCTACCAGCAGCCCCACCCCTCCACCTTTGTACCAGCTCCCTTTCGGTTTGAGATCCCAAGAGGACCGGGCTTCCCATCACTGGCTGATCCACTAGATGCTTGGGAGTCTCTTCTCATAGAGGTACACAACATTCGTGCGCGTGAGATGGAGCTGCCCGATTCCCACAAGAGTAGGCCCGTTTCACTCAGGAGCAAGCGCTTATTATACAACAACAGGCCAGTCTCATTCAAGAGCTTAGGCAGGACATCATAGAGCTAAAAAAGGGGATGTCTTCTTTGAGCACTACCTCGGGGGGCACACCGGCGGTAGCAGTGGAGGTCCAGATAGCCAATATGCAGTTGGTGATTGCAGAGACATCCAAATGGGTAAATCTGGTGAAGCGGGAACCTACGAAAGAAACCGTTTCGGCTACCCTTTTGAAGCGGCAGTAGAGGACCAATAAGGCTCTCAACATTAGAGTCCGCCGGATCCCATGGATAGAGGTCACATCGATAGATGACGCGACCACCTTTGTTGCGACCACTTTAGGGATTCTTGATCATGCTATTGTGGGAGCATGGCGAGTGGGGAGAGACCCTAATAGAGAGCACCATTATTATACGGTTCAGAGACACTCAGGCACGCCTAGCAACATTGCGTCGTAGATCGGCTTTATGAGATCGTCCCTCGATATCCATGGGTGAGGACCTGACACCTCCACAGATAGAGGAGAGAGGTGTCCTCTTGCACCAGTAAGATGCGGTCCACAAGGAGGGGAAGTGGACAGTAGTGCGGGATGGACGCCTCATCACTAGGTCCCATCGTCGGACATATGACCGCCCTCCCTCATAGGGAGGCGGGGTCTATGAGACGCGCAGGATATCGAGACGCTCGCTTGCACCATCTAGGACTATAATGGTACCTTATGGTCGGAGCCTGGGAAATTCTCGGATTCCTACACAGGGTGAGACAGAGTTTCCAATACAGAGACACATCAGAGCCCATAGCATCTCCTATTGGTTGTCAGCGGGGATACATTTGGGAGTCAGCGTATAGGGAGGAGACGAGCGAGACAGGTGGAGTAGGCACATCCCTAACGGAGTGGCAGTACTATATAGATCATCCTCATGGGGGTGATTTTAGTTGAGAGGAGGGACCCACACTTTAGATTCCTTTGGATCCGGATACGATGCACGACTAGTCGAGATCTCTTCATAGCCATCTACTACTTCCCATATAGACATCACATTTCGCTAGGGCAATGCAAGAGGAGGCTGAGACATCACTGTACACACCTCTTCACCTGGATATCATGGTTTTTTGAGTCGCGGAAATGTCCTCCTTGGGAGCACGTGAGGTACCACTACTAGATTTTCGAGAGGATGCAGTTTTACTACCCGACATAGATGTCATTGACATTGGCGTACCATGAGTATTTGCTGACAAATGGACCCCTATCACCTCTTATGGGCATGCAGTTATTGATCTAGGTATGACACATGATCTCATTCTCTACAATGGTCTTGAGCGATGGGCTGCCTCTGGTGGCTTCACCTGCTTTCCACATGGAGGAGGGTCTAGCGTGGTTGACTACATCTTGGGATCCCGGCCTTCATGTCACACATCACGGACTTCTCTGTGTCACCACCTCTACCTGGGACTGATCATACTTATCTCTTCTTTAGCATCACCACCCCTGGCCTCGCCACACCATCCACCACAGTACCCACCTACACCACCTACCATGACATACACTTTGATCACAACTTCTCACCAAGATACTCCTCACGATTCTACACAATACTCACTTATATTGACCACATATTCCTCCTAGAGGACCGTGCCACTCTGATTAGCCGATCACTACACGAGGCTGCCCCTCATGCTTTCCCATACACCAGACGATTTAATCGTCCACTGACAACTCCGATTCGAGACCAAACATGGCCTCCCAAGCGAACTGGACATGATAACTTGAGTACTGTCGTCTAGTCTAGTGAAAGAAACAAGTCTTCATTTGCCGAAACGAGGAGGAATTATTGACATTTTTTTTAGTAACAACTGTAAGGACTTTTAGCAGAGGTTCCTTGAACAACTATCTCCCTCACTGCTCACAAATACTCATATTTAACGCACATTATATGACATCCCCAATCAGCCCACTCCTGATCTCTCGCACACACGACCACCCACCTCTTGCACCCTATTTACTAAGGGAGGAGTCAAGGACGCAGTAATGAAGCTTTGTAATGGCCGAGCGAGAGATCACAAGGGTTTATGCACTGAGTTTGTTGCATATGGGATTGATATCCTAGTCCCGATCCTAGCAAAGCTATTCAATGAAGCAATTTACCTCGGTCTCCCACGCACGTGGACCCTCAACACCATCACACTTATTCACAAGGCAGGAGATCCTTGAGCCCATAAAACTATAGGGCCATTATGATCGGGCATGTGTCCAAGATATAGGCCTCAGTACTTGACATGGAGGTCAGCCACTATGTAAAGATGCAGGGACTCAAGGCAGAGGGGTAGGCAGGTTCCGGTGTGATCATGGGACCACTTACACTTAGGAGTGTCATTTGGAGGCTAGGGCACGGAAGCAGAGGGTCTATTGCTGCTTTGTGGATTTCTGCAAAGCTTTTGATACCGTACCACGCGTACGCCTCATCACGCAGTTACATGAGCTGGGTTATGGCCAGGAGATTATCTCGGATGTTATGGCATTATACGAGAGGATTTCCAGCAGAGCTTGGATGGGCAGTGGGGTGGACGGATGAGATCATGATCACCATCGGGGTCAAACAAGGTTGCCCACTTTCTCCGACCTTGTTTGGCCTTTATATAGATGAGCTTGAGTCTTTTATGAGGACCCTAGGGAGAGCTGGATGTTCTCTCGCTGGTGCCTTGCTCTATATTTTATTATACACTGATGACGCGGTGCTCCATCCTTTGAGAGGCTCCAGAGATGCCTAGATGTACTACTGGTTTTTTGTGATTCCCATGACTAGGTCAACTTGGATAAAACCAAGGTCATGATATTCACAGCTATGCACATAGAGCAGTTTACTTTTGACGGGTGAGATTGTCTCATCATACACGTACCTGGGGGTTCTATTTTTTGGTCCTAACTTTTTTGTGAGACCGACGATGCAGGCCCGCATGAGCAAAGGATATGCCTCTCTTGGCCGACTGGAGAAATAGTGCTTCCACTCACACTTCAGGATCCACGAACCAACCTCTTTGACTCCTTGGTTTGACATGCAAGCATGTATGGCAGCCCTTGCTGGCGCCATATCTCTTCGATACAGAGTGGACTCGAGTGGAGAGATTACAGGTTCTCTTACTATCACAGATGATCCGCAGTAAGCCATCGGTTCCTTATCAATGATGAAACCTTTGCCCCCATTTCCAAGATGACCACCATCAGATGTGGTGTTTGAGTGGTTGCTCATTTTGGGTGGAAAGTACCTCAGTTGGATATAAAAGCAGCCTTTCTGAAAGTGGACTTCCAGGAAGGAGTGATGTGAGTTAGTGTGTGGGTTTTTAGAAACTTGGTCAGGAACATAAAATATGCATACTCCATAAGGCCCTATATGGGCTGAAACAGCTCCGACAGGCTAAAATTCTCACATTTTTGAGCAATCAAGGTCTATAGAATAGTCCAACTGTTAGTACCCTTTATGTCAATAAGGACAAGGAGGATTTGTTGATAGTCATCTCGTATGTGGATGATATAGCTGCTCACAAGCACAAATGAAGAGAAATTACAGAGTACTAGAATGATCTCGAAACTTCATTTGAGATGTCTGATCTGGGGCTTTTACACTATTATTTGGGCATGCAGTTTATGCAAACAGATGAGTGGTCAAACTATCAAAATTCAAGGACTGTTATAAAGGTTTAAATTTCCTGACTGCAAGCCTATTTCAACTCCCATGGAGCGATGATTGAGGCTATTCATGAATGACACAGGTGAACCTTTTGATGCTGTTGTCAGCAGTTAGGCTGTTGGATACCTTATTTATCTTTGAATTCACGTCCAGATATTCAGTTCAGTGTATCCTAGCTAAGCAGGTATATGCACAGCCCAAAGACACAGCATTGGTGTGCTGTAAAGCGTTTCAGATACTTCTAGGTACTCTGTCTCTTGGTTTGTTCTATGTCAAGGGGCATGACTATGACTTGCATATATTAGTGATTTAGATTGTGCTGGGGATTGTGATTCCACCAATGGAAGTTGTTTCTTTATTGGTATTTCATTCATTTCTTAGCTGAGCAAGAAACAATCGATTGTGGCAGCATCATCTTGTGAAGTTGAGTACAGGGCAGCCTTCAGAACTATAGTTGAATGTGTATGGCTAAAGAGACTAATGGCAGATCTTCGAGATGGTTTGTAGCCATCTCCTTCCCTAGTCACTGACAGTCAGAGTGCTATTGTAGCGGCGCCGAATTCGATGTTTCATGCAGGCATGAAACTGATTTTCATTATCATTATGTCAGATAGAGATTGCAGGTAGGAGAGATGATTTTGATCTATTTTCCTACACATTAGAACATTGGTGATCTTTTCGCCAAGGTCCTATCTAGAGAAAGAAAGAATGTTTATTAAATAAAAGTCTTTGAAAGAGATGAGACTGAAGGAACCTGACACAATGAGTTGAATAGGTGGAGCCTCTAAGCTGACATCTACACCAAAGACAAATACAATATAATCATAGAAACACTAATACACAAAGTATCTAAGCCCATGGAGAGGATGAAAGTTGTGGTGTGGCATTATTGTGATGATCCTCTAGAGGTTGCAGAGGAGTCAAGCCAAAGGGAGACCCTGGCGGTGTGTGACGCTGCGGTGGCCTAAAACCTGTTATAGAGCGCGGGTGACGTTCAATATGTGTGGTCCACTATGGTCTCCTAGTTGTGGCCCTACGTTGGACAAGTGCCACTGTCATCTCTGTCGGTTGTGCCTCTAGTCTGGCGAACATGGAGCGAAGTACATCAATCTGTCACCACAATGTAAATATCCTAAGTCAAAGTACAGTTGACCATTTATTTGATCTTAATTAAAGAATGTTATATGTGTTAATTACGGTCGAAGAGTCATTTTAATGGTCAAAGGATTGACTACGGTCAAAGATACTTGACTCCAGTCAAGTAAACCTGACTACGGTCAGAGAATGTTGACTTCGGTCAACAAGACTTGGCCTGCGCCAAGAGGGTTAACCCCGGTTAACCAAGATGTGCCAACTCCGGTTGGAGAGACTTGGCTATAATTAAGGCGCCTTGACCCTTGGTCGAAGCTCTTTAATTATAATCAAGAGTGTTGACCTCGGTCAACCAGAGAAAAAATATATATATATTTATTTATATATATATTTGTTTAGATGTGCACATGTGTTCAGTGGGGACGCCCACCGTGACTAGGATTAGTCCACAGTGTGTTATTTTGCATGCAAAGCGCTAACAATTAATGGGTACCATGGTGGTGCGCTTTAATTAATTGTTGCAGGTACTAGGAAGGATTATTTTTCCTAAGCGAAATGGGAGCCTGACAAGCACCTAGGAAGCGGTTCGTGTGACCGAGAGTTTTGAAGACTCCAGAATGGCCCTAAGTGGCTTGTAATAAGAGTTAGTCTAGATTTTAGACAAGTGGCATGTTGCCAATTTGAATGGGGCTTGAAGCTCTTGTAAAAAAAGAGAATTCTTTTCACGTTTTAGGGGAGACTTACGTGACAGCTCAGGCTGAACTTCTGTAACAGAATTTCTGAAAGTAATAAAGACCTTCGGGGGGGTCCAGCCCGACAATTTGTCCTGGGCCCTAGTGTTTGTTCAGAGAGAGGGAGTGAGGGAGAGCTTTTGCAGCATGTAATTCCGTCGATGACGTGAAGATATTGCTGTTTTTCCACTCTCAGTGCTGTTTCGTAAGTTTCGGTTGTATTCGGTTGTATTGGTATCAGAGCCTGTTTTCGAGGCTTTTTCAAGCTTTGACGATCGGGTAGATAAGGCGTGAAGAGCGCAAGGATTTGAGATGGTGCAGAGCTAGGCGCTAATGAAAGGAACGGGAAGGAAGCAGCTCCGTTGATGGAAAGATTGACGCAGAGATTCTGTTCACGCAGCAAGCATAAGTGACGGGACTTTATTCGGAGCTCACGTTGCGAGAAGAAGACCTTGTTCATTGTTTGGAGCCCCTATTGTTGTGCGTCAAGCTGCAGGTGTAATTCGCAATGGCTAACAAAGAGTAGCGAATGTGCAAAGCAGCGGGTCTACACGCAGCGACAGAACAGGTTCCGACGTGAAGCAGGGGGGGGTTCCACCGTCGCCTTAACGTTTTGGCGTATTTCCTGATCTGATGGCCACGTAGACCTCCACATGGGCGCACACGACTTTTAGACCTTCAAATCTTGTGACGGAAAGTTGGAGGGACCGTGATGCCTTCACGTGTAGATTCGTGTTTGACGGAGCGACGCGAGACGCCTGACGATAATTACCAGCCAAGGTCTAGAACCTTAGGCTGATGTGGTAGTCAGCAGCTGACGTGGCAGCCAGCAGGTTCACGCATGCAATAGATGACGTGGCGCTGACGTGGCGCAGGACACGTGGCGCTGACGTGGCGCAGTACACGTGGCAGACCGCGCAATTGCTGACGTGGCAGTACAGGTGGCAGACAGCTCAGATGCTGACATGGCACTGACACGTGGCAGCCAGCCTGGCAGACCAGTGGTTAAGTTAATCCTGGTAAGGTTAAACCCTGGTTGGTTGACCCGTGGTTAGTGAAATCCTGGTTAAGTCAACTGCAGTCAGTTAACTCTGGTTAGTTGAACCAGTATCCAGTTAGTTCAACTTTGGTCCAGTTAAGCTGGCCTAACCAGACCAGTTTGGTTGGTGTAACCAGTCCAGTTAGTCTAGTTGCAGACTAACCAGACCAGAACCAGACAGTCGGTTAGAGTAACCAGTAGTTACTCATCTGGTTACTGTTTTCAACAAAAAAAAAAAAAAAAAAAAAGACAGTTGCAGAGACAGTTTTGGCTATTAATTTTCACCTGCCTGTCAGGTTTTTACTGTCAGAAAAGTAGCAGAAAACCAGAGAAAAGCAGAGAAAACAGAGATTTGCAGAAAAAGGAGAATGCATGCCTTTGAGCAGTAAAAAGAGGGAAAAACAGATGCCTTTTGAAGCCATCTGCAGCAGCCAGAAAAGGGCAACATAGTTGATGATGCTTTGGCAACTGTGTGGGTACATGCCTTGAACTGACAGCCCGTACTGGCATAGATTGTGAATGCAAAACACCTCTTGTTGAGGTACTTTTTCTGTTGGAAAAGCAAAGGTAGTGTGCATTAGTTATTTGCACAGTGTGAGAAAATCTGCAGATCTCAGAATATGGATCAATCACCTATCCAGTGGGATTCTCAAGATAGGGATGTGCATCCAAGACAGAGGAATGTGCCACAATCTCAACAAGAATTTGAACAAATGGTACGCACTCGTATACAAGAACTGGAAAATCTTAAAAGGGATCCCAGGGCTCAGCATTTGTTTCCAGCAGAAGCTATGCCAAATCCAGTATATGACGTGCCAATGCCAGAGGCACACTCCCGTGTACGGTCTGAGAGAGAGAGATCTCATAGATCTCATAGGAGACGGTCCCATAGTAAAAAGAGATCGAGGCATCGTCACCGATCTCCTAGTCCATCACCGTCTACCTCGAGTTCGACTTCTGTGTCTTCTTCTTCCTTATCAGATAAACCATCCAGGAAAAGAAGGAAACACGAGAAGTCTGGGAAGAGAAAGTCTTCCAAAGCGACCAGGGAATTTAAAGAGGGAGGAAAATCTGTCAAGTTTATGACCTACAATGGACAGTATGGTCATACAGACAAAGCATTGCAGTTTATCAGACAGTTTGATGCTGCATTTGGTACAGAGAAATTTTCAGAATCCTCCAAATTAAGAATGGTCAGCTTACACTTAACAGCAACGGCTAGTGCATGGTGGAGTGCACTGACTACAGATGGGTCAGCCCCAAGAAAGTGGAAGGGCTTCAAGAAAGCCTTCTACCAGCAGTTCATGCCTAAACAGTTCAGAGACCATGTTCTTCAAGACTGGGACAGCTTGCACATGGATGCAGGAGATACAGTGGATGGGTACAACCAAAAGTTCTGGGATGCTTATTTGCAGGTTGCACCGTTCAAAAAGATCTCCAAAGGTACCCAGATGAGGAAATACAGAGCAGGTCTCACTCCAAGAATTCAGGCAGTAGTGAATGCTTTGGGGGCAAAGAATATTCAAGATCTTATGCATTCAGCCTCAGTAGCGAGTCTTGTACCGCTACAAGATCCATCTACAGTACCATCCTTGCATGCAGGACGTGCTGATAAAAAGAAATCTGATTTCATAAAATCAGAAAAGAAAGAGTCCCCTAAGGCTGAAAAGAAAGGGTTTCAGCCTCAGAAGTCGAGGGGTACTCAGTTCTCAAAGACCTATAAAGGCAAATCTATTTTTACCCCTGAACAGATAGCGGAATTCCGTAGAGATGGGAAATGCTTCAGGTGCGGTAAAGAGGGGCATGTGGCTGCCCAGTGCCCAGAAAAGCCTTCATCATCGAAGGGAAAAGAGGCAGAGAAGCCACGAGGACCGCAAAAGCCAATGGCGGGGGGTATTCCTGATATACTGGGTCATGCTTTGAACCCAGAAGAACGAGAATTGCTGCTATCATGGGGCAAAGTTAGAGACCAGCAAGCGCTAATTTTATTTGATCCAGGGGCTACTGATAATTTCATATCAGAGGATCTAGCCCTGAGGCTGGGAATAAAGACGGAAGAGTTAGGCAGGGCTTTGGATGCCGATCAAATGTTTTGTGGGAACCCTGTGCCAGTTACTCCCTTGATAGGGAAGCTCCGTCTACATGTTCAGAGTTATGTGGATCAGGAAGACTTCTTCATTTCTCCACTGAAACATTATGATGTCGTTTTGGGGATGCCTTGGTTTCACCGCAAGGCAGTGAAGTTGACTCTTCCTGAAAGAGTGCTGGAATTTGTACATAGGGGGAAAAATCAGCGTGTAATTGCCAGGAATAAAGGGGACACTATCCCCATTGTATCTGATGTTTCATGCGGTAAAGCAATAAAGTCTGCAATTTCTGCGTACATGGTTTTTGTAAAAGAAAAAGAGACTGATATGCATGCTGAAATGAATGATGCAGACAAAGATAAGTTTCAGTTTTTGGTAAACTTTAAAGATTGCTTTTCTGATGTTTTGCCAGGGGAGTTACCCCCAGAGAGACCAGAAGATCATCAGATAGAGTTAATGCCTGGTAGTGAGCCACCAAACAGACCCCCTTATAGAGTCAGTGCGACTCAGAGAGAGGAGATTATGGCTCAGGTACAGGACTTGCTGTCCAAAGGCTTGATTCAGCCCAGCTCGTCTCCTTTTTGTTCCCCTGTACTGTTAGTACAGAAGAAAGATGGTTCATTCCGTATGTGTGTTGATTATCGCGCACTGAACAAAATGACCATCAAGAATAGATTCCCTATTCCGCGTATTGATGATGTCTTGGATCAGTTAAATGGAGCTTCAGTTTTCAGCAGGATAGACTTGAAGAGTGGCTACCACCAAGTGAGGATACAGCCTCAGGATGTGCATAAGACAGCATTCCGCACAACATTCGGGTTGTATGAATACTTAGTGATGCCTTTTGGATTGACAAATGCTCCAGCCACATTTAACAGAATGATGGATCGCATCTTCCGGAAGTACAGGCATTTTACCGGTACTTTCTTTGATGATATCTTAGTTTTCTCTAAGACAGAGGAAGACCACAGAGAACATCTTGCTATAGTGTTTCAAGAGCTAAGAAATCATCAGCTCTATGCAAACAGCAAGAAAAGTGAGTTCTTCTTGGAAGAAATCCACTATCTGGGGCATATAATATCCAAGAATGGGATACAAATGGATCCAGCAAAGATCCGTGCCATTCAGGAATGGCCAGAGCTGAAAACTGTGCATGAAGTTTGAAGCTTTTTAGGCTTGTGTTCTTACTACAGAAGGTTTATCAGACATTTTGCTGATATCGCAGCTCCATTACATGACCTCACTAAGAAAAACGCAGCCTTCACCTGGGGATTATCACAGAAGAAAGCATTCAATACACTCAAGGAAAAGTTGACTACAGAGCCTATTCTGGTAGTTCCGGATCTGTATCAGTCTTTTGATGTGGATTGCGATGCTTGTGGAGAATGTGTTGGGGCTGCATTGCATCAGAATGGTCATGTAGTAGCCTATGAAAGCAGACGACTTCGGGATGCGGAAAGATATTTAGGAATCTATGAGAAAGAGTTATTGGCTGTAATTCATGCCATCCATACATGGAAACACTATCTTTTGGGTGCAGATTTTACTGTCAAAACAGATCACCAAAGTCTGAAATACTTTTTGACTCAGACCAAGCTTTCAGAGAAGCATATGAAATGGGCAAACATGCTGTCAATGTATCATTTTCAGATTGTCCATACCCCAGGAATTCGGAACCGAGTGGCAGATGCCTTGTCCCGAAGACCCCAGGTCAATAATGTAACTATTGCTTATCATTAGGACCTGGAAAGCATGAGGGAACAATATGCTCATGATTCTGATTTTGGTGAAATTTTACAGCAGATGCAAGAAGGGCAACCCACCAATCACTATTCCCTGAAAGATGGGTATTTAATGAAAGATGATTGCCTATGCATCACCCAGGAGATGAGGAAAAAGATTTTGGGGGAATGCCATGCACCTCCCTATGCTGGACATAGAGGAATTACAGCAACAACTCTAGCACTAGAGAGGTATTTCTTTTGGCCAGGAATGCGCAAAGATATACATCAGTTTGTTACTGAATGCCTTACGTGTCAGAAAATGAAATATGATAGACACAAGGCACCTGGCCTACTTATGCCTCTTCCCGTGCCTCAGGCACCATGGGAAAATATTACAATGGACTTTATTTTTGATTTGCCAAGATCAAAGTCAGGGAATGACGGAATTTGGACTATCATAGACAGATTCAGCAAGCAAGCTCATTTCCTTCCGGTTCGCAAAACCATAAAGGCAGATCATATGGCTAAGCTATTCATGGCACAGATCTTTAAACATCATGGTATGCCTAAGTCCATTGTTAGTGATCGAGACCCCAGAATGACCAGTCTATTCTGGAGAGCTTTATTTGATAACATGGGGACGAATCTGAATTTTTCTTCTTCTTTCCATCCCCAGACAGATGGTCAAAGTGAAGTAGCAAATTCTACCATTTTGGATATGCTGAAATGCTACGTGGGTGACCAGAGTTCAGACTGGGAAAAGTACCTACCGTTAGTAGAGTTTGCTTACAATAATACAGTACATAGCTCTACAGGGAAAGCCCCTTTTGAAGTCATATATGGGAAGGTGATTTTGCCACCTATATTAAGGACTAAAGATGAAATATTTGCAGCTGATCAGTTTGTGAGGGACCTCCAGACAGCTTACAGCCAAGTCCGGACAGCAATTGAAAGGTCTCAAGAGAAACATAAAAGAGCTGCAGATAAACATAGGAGACAGTTGGATCTCAAGGAAGGGGACTGGGTACTTTTAAAGTTTGAAAAAGCTAGGCTCCGCAAGTTTAAAGGCAAACACAACGTGTATGCAAAGTTATCTCCCAGATACTATGGCCCTTTCAGGATTACAGAAAGAATAAATGAGGTTGCATACAGATTAGCATTGCCAGAGCATTGGAGGATTCACAATGCATTCCATGTGAGTCTTCTAAAGAAATTTCAAGGACCAGAGCCTACAGAACCAGTATCAGAAGATCCACCAGAAGTGGATGAGCTGGAGGAAGTCCTTCAGCCAGAGCAAATTGTGTACCATACTGTACGTAAAGGCCCTCAGGGTAAGGAATTTTGCAGGTATCTTGTAAAATTCAAGAATTATACGACATTAGATGCCAAGTGGATGGACGAAGACATGTTATCCGATCATCCACAGCTTTTGGATGTTTACAAGGAAGCTTTTCAGTTGAGGTCAACTGAATAGAAGCCGAGGGGATGTCACCACAATGTAAATATCCTAAGTCAAAGTACAGTTGACCATTTATTTGATCTTAATTAAAGAATGTTATATGTGTTAATTACGGTCGAAGAGTCATTTTAATGGTCAAAGGATTGACTACGGTCAAAGATACTTGACTCCAGTCAAGTAAACCTGACTACGGTCAGAGAATGTTGACTTCGGTCAACAAGACTTGGCCTGCGCCAAGAGGGTTAACCCCGGTTAACCAAGATGTGCCAACTCCGGTTGGAGAGACTTGGCTATAATTAAGGCGCCTTGACCCTTGGTCGAAGCTCTTTAATTATAATCAAGAGTGTTGACCTCGGTCAACCAGAGAAAAAATATATATATATTTATTTATATATATATTTGTTTAGATGTGCACATGTGTTCAGTGGGGACGCCCACCGTGACTAGGATTAGTCCACAGTGTGTTATTTTGCATGCAAAGCGCTAACAATTAATGGGTACCATGGTGGTGCGCTTTAATTAATTGTTGCAGGTACTAGGAAGGATTATTTTTCCTAAGCGAAATGGGAGCCTGACAAGCACCTAGGAAGCGGTTCGTGTGACCGAGAGTTTTGAAGACTCCAGAATGGCCCTAAGTGGCTTGTAATAAGAGTTAGTCTAGATTTTAGACAAGTGGCATGTTGCCAATTTGAATGGGGCTTGAAGCTCTTGTAAAAAAAGAGAATTCTTTTCACGTTTTAGGGGAGACTTACGTGACAGCTCAGGCTGAACTTCTGTAACAGAATTTCTGAAAGTAATAAAGACCTTCGGGGGGGTCCAGCCCGACAATTTGTCCTGGGCCCTAGTGTTTGTTCAGAGAGAGGGAGTGAGGGAGAGCTTTTGCAGCATGTAATTCCGTCGATGACGTGAAGATATTGCTGTTTTTCCACTCTCAGTGCTGTTTCGTAAGTTTCGGTTGTATTCGGTTGTACAATCTGTTGGTGAGTCTGTCGTGTCTCTCAATTTGGACCTTGGCTCCGCCGTCTCCCTGGGGCATGTTGGTCTCTGCCGGTTGTGCCTCTGGTTTGGCGAACATGGAGGGAAGGCTTCAAGCCTAATTTGTACTTCAATCCGTTGGTGAGTCTGTCGTTCTCTCAATTTGGACCTCCCTGGGGCATGTTAGTCGGTGTTGTCTACCAGGAAAAACTTAGTAATCATCCTCCGAGTCATGAGTGGAGTCTGGCTGTAGATCGTCATCTCGCGTATGTGTCTTGAGCACATTCTCTGTGCCGGATGGCCTCATGAAAGAAAGAGGCCAGGTTTTCTCTGATCTGGGTAAGATAAGAAACTAGAGAGGAGTCCAAAACCATCAGTGAAGAGAGAATGGTACCTTGGATCGCAAAGTACACAGGGCATCTGATAGCAAAGTGCTCCCACTCGATCTCCTACTGATTACGTAGAATACAGATGCAACCCTCTTTGGGTATGCCCTTAGCTTGTCCGCTTTCAATGCTTAGGCGGTGCAACGAGACACAGAAGTGTCCTGCTCGATCGATATCCTTAGGGAGGTGGACCTATGTGTATTCTGGTGGGTCAATGAAGCCCTCCTTTGAAATGTGCAAGCAATGATGCCTGTAGAAGCTGAGCTTCACAGGAAGCTCGTTGGATGCCAACCAAGTCCTAAATGTGTGTACTTGTAAAAGATCCTCTCGGATAACCGGTGGCCTCGTGTTATGTAAGCGGAATGGAGGGTTCTTAATGCTATACTGAAAGTGTGGTAATCTATCCATGTGTAGCCCTCTCAAACCATCTATGTAAGAGCCATAAACCCTGACTCGGTAGAGGTATGCGATAACTTGGAATGCTGCATCAAGCTGTAGTAGGGATGCTCCAAATTTAGTCAGATATCTTATGTGTGACTTAACTGTGACAGCAAGAGAACTTGAACCCGCTCGAGTCAAACTCAATCTGCCTCTAATAGATCGGACCCTCAACAAGGACTACCATACATCCGCAAGGCGAACTAAGGAGTCAAAGAGAAGAGACTTCGTCTTGGAATCCTGGAAATGAAGTGAATATCGGATTAGAGAAACAGACTCCCAAGTATGTGTAGGATGAGACAACCTCTAATGGTAATTTGTCTAGTGTGAAATGCTCTCTTTGCATGGCTGCTCATGGTGTGTTGAAGATCATGACCTTGATTTTACCAAGGTTGACTTTGAAGTCATGTGTCGTAGAAGGTATGAAGTGCATCTAAGTGTTGCTTGAGGTCCTTTGCTGAGGATCAGAGTAAGACAACGTTGTTTGCATATGGGAGGATTTGAACTCAAGGAGCTAGCGAGAGAGTGGCCTGCTCCATCTAGTGTCCCAATGGCTCATCTATGTCGAGGCCAAAGGAGATTGGTGATAATGGACAACCTTGGTTGATCCCAATGGTGCTCATGATCTTCTCTATCCACCTTGCACCTGAGGCGAGCTCTTGGCAGTGTGTCAAATGCTTTGTGGAAATCCACAAAGCAGTAGTAAACCCTCTGTCCTCAATGACCGCTTTGATTGTGAGTATGTGATCTAGAGTCACGTGATCACCCCATAAGCTTGCCTGTCCTTGGCCCTAGGTTCTTGGAGCTCAGCAAATCGGCTAACCTCTGTGTCGAGCATTGATGCACGTCTTAGACATGACATGCCCAATCATAGTGGTCTAGTAGTTTTTTTGGGCTCATGGGATTCCCTGCCTTGTGAATGGGAGTGATGGTGTTAAAGGGTTGAGGAGTGAGGAACTAGTGCAAATCGCTTCATTAGAAAGCTTTGCTAAGATCGAGACCATAGTATATATATGAATTCAGTATGTAGTCTCTTATGATCTTTAGTCGGGTGCTATGAAGTTTCAAAGCTGTGTGTTTGACACCGTTGGTTGTGAAAAGGGTGCAAGAGGTAGGTCGGGGTAGGTGTGAGAGATCAGATAATGGCTGGTGAGGAATATTATACAGCATGCATGCGTAGGAGTGCCATAGTGCGGTGTCCATGAGAGAAGATGGGGCTCGCCACTCCAGAAAATTTTGCTAGAAGTCCTTAGAGTTGTTACTCAACATGATGTTTAGTAACTCCTCATTTTGGCGAACATAAGTGTGCTTCTTCCGGTAGACTAGACAACGGAACTCACGTATCATCTCTGCCTCACTCGAAAGGTGATGCTTAGTCTCGAATCTGAGTTGAAGGCGTAAAGCCTTACAGTCATCATCATACCAGCTATTGCAAGATACTGAGCCAAGAGGTAGTTGATGAGTGGAACGGGTGGGGTGTGTGAAAGCGTGTAGGGCGACCTCATGGAGAGAGTGGGTGATCGTGGTGGCTTGGTCCTCCAGGAGTGGCATGCCATCAATATACGCAAGCAAAGTGGAAAGACATGCGGAGTACTTAGGTGACATGCTATGATCAAAGTATACGTCGTGACATGTACTCAGGTGATAGGCTCTAATCAATGTGTATGTGCGTGGGTGGTATTTTTGTGTGCATTCTAAGACCGGGGATGGATATACTAAAGAAAAGCTAGGTGTGATTTACTCGTGGAGGAGGTGGTGGTGAGACAAAGAAATTGGTGATCTGCGAGGTGAAGGCAAGGGTCCCATGAGATACTCAACTATGTTGGAGCCCCCCCCCCCCGCCCATGGGAAACAAGTGAAACCACCGAAGGAGGGCCATCGATCTAGACCATTATAAATGACAAGATTATGTATCTTGCCCTTGTTTAAGAATGCATGCCCGTAAGATGTGACTGGGGGTTATCTGTTTGCGAAAACTCGAGATATCCTTGCCTCATCTAAACCAACCTTTGGCAATGACATAGAATCATCATGAAAGTCTAGAGCGACACTTGATGTGTGCCTGCCTTGGAGTTGAAGTTTCCCAACAAGGAGAATGTCCCCATGGCTCAAGAAATCATGACTTTCGGGTATAGGGTTGTGTATGGTGAAGCAGCCTTAGCATCTTTGCGTATGTCTTGAGAAAAGTTTGAGGCTGGAGTAACATACTATGATGAAGAGGTCTTGACGAGAGGGCATGGAATCTGAATTCCTAGAAATCTAGCATCTCTGTCATGCCTCGCGACAGAGCTTGTCACGATAAGAGCTAATCTGTATAGTACTGCAATTGCTCCCAATCCATGCAATGCACCAATCTCTCGAGTCTCGTCCCGGCATGCTATCTCCCATGTGTAACCATTGATGGCGGGCGTACTGGGCTCTGATTGGTCTTTGTGTAGAAAGCAAGACTGAGACATTCCTTAGATCTGACCATATGGTACCATTACAGTTCCAAATAGTGTAGGTTAGGGTCTCAGTGCTCTGACTCTCATAGAACCCACCCCCTTATGTAGGGGGGCCACTGGATGCCTATCGAGGGCCTATCAAGAGCTGCCCATCTCGAGAAAATCTTGAAGCTTTCCGCAAAGCTTTGGGCTTACTTCCATTTGGTGATTGAGATCATTCCTTGTACTGGACATTGTCCCAAAAAGGGGGTGTTGGAAATATTGTAATATTAAAGGCATGACCAATGTATTAAGTAGTTAGGAGGGTCAGGGGCACTTATTCCTTCTATGGTTGCCCCCCTAACCATAGTTTCTGGTTGAGTTTATGGTTCAGTGAGTTTTAGTTCGCATTTTGGTTTTTAGGGTTTCGTCATGTTGACAGCTCTTTGTCAATTCAGGATTGCTCCACGTTTTGGCTCTCCCGTCCATCCTCACTTCTCACACACATGTGAGCTCTATGGCTGATGATAGTCTTGTAACAGTGTGGAGATTGTTCAAAACAGTCGATAGCCGTCATTATTTGTAATAGTTGAGTTGTATTCAGCTTGCCGAAAATCTATGCACCATGATAATCAAAATCTGTGTCCGAAGAGATGTGGATTTGATGCTCTGAATTTCTTGGATTCAACTGTAATTTGTTTCCCCTTCATGATCAGGATGTTCTCTTTCTTTCGAGAATATATTATCAAGTGACTATGAAAAGAAAGAATCTTCTCTTGTGTGGATTGACGCCGAAGAACTTTCTAGGGATGCAAAGATGAGTTTTGGTTCCTTAAATAGATATGTGATAATAAGGATCTTCTTTCATGATTTTACATCCACCAATGGCTCTTCAAGCTGAGAAACATGCTATCTTTATTCTATATCCTCACACCTTTTTGTATGAGTGCTGTGCTGCGCTGCGCTGCCTAATCGACCACTTTTCTAGATTTTTGGCTATAGAATATCTATGTGGGAGAGACTGAAATTCAGCACCTTTTTCCACTGCGCTGCGCTGCCTGATCGACTACAAAAATTCTAAATTTGTATGATTGGACTTATTCTAGTCTTACAAAGGTATATTTTCGCTATAGAATATCTATGTGGGAGAGACTGAAATCCAGCACCTTTCTCCACTAGCAGTTGTAGCTTTGATGACGAGACATGACTTACTTCTGATTAGCCTTCTCCTTAAGTAGAAGATTCATTGTGGCTGCTTTGCCCTTAAGAAGAAGGTTAGCCTTCTCCTTAAGTAGAAGATTCATTGTGACTAGCTCTGCCCTTCTGCTTCGGAGTTTCTAGCAGGAAGGTACTGCAAGTGCTTCTTATATAAATGGATACTTATGTTTGTATGGGTTGTAAATTGTCACGAGGGTAGGGGTTTTGATGCTCACATGTGGCCTCGACCCTAGTAATCAAATGGCGAGGTCACATGATATGGGTGTGCAAGTTCCCCCTAGGCAATTGTGCCTTTGGGGCAACTGAAAGGTTTAGGGCCAAAAAGGGCCCAAAAACCTTAGGCCTTTCAAGTTGGTCATGGTAGGCTTTTAAAAAGGCCCCACCAGAGGGGGGCCTAGGGGCAAATGAATCCCTTGGGGACAACCCAAGGCGGGCTGCCACGTGGCAAGCCCATGCAGCCCCACTTTGGAAAGGAAGGCCTTGAAGCAAAGAAATTGATGGGATCTTCCACGCAGGGAGGATGACGCCAAAAACGATCACCGTTTGTTGAATATGTGGATACAGAGGTCTGTTGGATGCAGCCGTGAGGACAAACATGCACGGAAGGTTTAATGCAGGTACGGGTGTATGGAGAGGTACGGCGCTGCAGGTACGGCCAGTGCAATTAATGCAGGTGGAAATGAGTACGGCTGTGTACGGAGCTTGGCACACTCCCCTATGCTGTGCACGGTTGATGAACTGTACGGATTGGCATGTGAGAAATCTGACTGTTGTACAGCAGTACAGACAGACTGTATGATGCAATTGGCTGCTTGACGTGGCTGTACGGGGCAGGATTTGCAGGGCTGTGTGGGCTGATGTACAGCCACATGGAGCTGTTGTATGGGCAAGGACTTAGCTATACGGATGGATGCCATTATGGCAGCGTAAAGAGGTTATCTCCCCATTGCCTTGCTTTAGCTCATGCTTGAGCACGGTACCTTGAGTTCAGGCTAAAGAAGAAGTCTCTTATGCTTGTTGAGTTTGTCATTTGCAAGGGCTTGTTGTGAAGAAGCCTAGGTGGCAGGGTGATTCACATTGAATGCTTGCAGATCAGAGATTGACCCTTGTGATCATGGGCTGTTTATTTATGCTCTCTCCCAATGCTTGGGTAGTTCAATAAGCCAGTGGGCACGAGAGGCAGTGTGGGAACTTGTTCATTCCTGTGTGGATTGTCAGAGAACAAATTCCAAACCACATGCTGGTGTATGGTCAGAGATGGATGCTCATTGTCATTGGGGTGTAAGAGAAGGACCCAGCAGGGTCATTGCCTGGATTATTGATGCCTATTGAGTATTGATAGATACTCTGAATGCAACTAAGAACAAGGTCATTGTGTAATCTTTTTGGGGCCAGTCTGTGTCTTTGTACTTTGAGTAGGAGCGCTCTATCTATCTGTGGAGTGTTTGCTGAGTATTTTATTGTTAAGGCTTTTGTTGGTTAGTGTTTTACCGCCCTCTTGTTGGCCGTGAGGCTGGTTTCAAAATGTGTGTATGTGTGAGAGCATATGTCTAGAACAATTGTCTACATCCAATGTCAAGTGCTGATGCTGTTGATGGGGATGTAGTAGCAGCTAGTCCCTGCTATGTGGGATGAGGGTGTTACTACCTTGTGGGTGATGATCATGAGGTTCGAGCTGCAGGGTTTTCAGCTTTTTACAAGATGAGTGGGCATATACTTTGATTCTTGCAACTTTAAGTCCATATGGTGGACAATCTTGAACACTGTTTTTGTGAGAGTTTGTTGTTAGCCTTTAGGCATTTATGAGCGCTTAGAATGTGTAATCTACTCTGCAGAGCTTCCGGGTGGGCTGATTGGGACAGGTTTTACTTATTCTTGATGGCCTGTGCATGCAGGAAATATGGGCTTATTAATGGAGGCATCATGGCTTCTAGATTTGGGGCTCAAACCGAACACTTCCTCTCCTTCTCGGGCTATTGGCTATCGGCAAGTACGTTTTCTAATCTTCCGATAGCAAGATTCTGTTCATATATACACATCGTGCATGAGGGATCAGCAAGATCTGTGTACCAGTTGCTTTCGCCATAAAGAGAAAATAAAGATGTAAAAGGATTTACTTCACCATCACTTCATTGATATACATTGGAAAGATAAGCTAGCCAAATCAAAACAGTTGTTCATAGTGTTCAAAAGTGCCCTGCCCATAATGACTTTGTGCTAGCCTTTCAATACTACAACAGAGAGAGAGAGAGAGAGAGAGAGAGAGAGAGAGAGAGAGAGAGAGATGATTCTATTAATGTCCATGTGAGACCCTTTAGGGTCTATGGGACTGGTGGTCATTATTAATAAAGTTTGTGCTATTTTCTTCCAATCTATTGAAAGAAAATAGCACAAACTTGCTATGCATTGAGTACTTGTTGAGCTAGCTTGTGTGCTAGTTCAAGTATCTTGTTGCGGTGTTCCAAGGTTTCTTTTAGGTAGCTCCCTAGATTTTTGGCTGGCTGCTCCAACAGCTTTTTGAGTTGCTTCTGCTTCTGCTGTCCCCATATTTTTCTCTGATGTGTGCATAGGCTGGGCATCCTAGGAGTAAACAATATCCAGCTGTCCCCTCAGAATCTGAGAAAATCCTGGAGTCTTCCAAACACCATTCTCCCGAGGTCTGTTTCAACCTGTCTTCACTCTGGCAGTATTGGCAGCCAAGTACTCACTTGAAGCAAGGAGATCCCAGCGGGTGATCCACACAGATCTCTCAGCCCAAGTGTATCTCTAGAAAACGTGGACCATGAACTTCATATGAGCTCTCAAGTAGGAAATCCTCTAATCTTAGCATACTCTGTTCACCTCTAGATGTCCCTGTGTTCACCGCAGAGGCTTCAACATGTTCATAAAATTCACCTTCCAGCAACCTGGGTCCTGCAATCGAGCTTTGAAGAAGCGATGCAGCTCATTTTCTACCTCTCCGGTAGGGTAGATTTTGCAGATTCTTTCCTCTCTTGGGACCTTGGGTCTTGTCCACCTGCCCTTTCCACCTCTAGTTCATGTGAGCTGGTTCTCACTTGCAGAAAGAAGCCTGAGTTTGCTGTGCACATAGACAAGAATCTCTGCCATTTTATGAGCAAGCCGATTGCGTTTGAGTGAATGGATGAACCCATAGGTGGACCAGTTCCGCTCTGCTGCAGAGGAACTTGATACTTGTGAGAGGAGCCTGATTGCCAACTTCTGCAGTTGAGGGGTATCTGAACCATAATTCTCCCACCAAGCAACGGGAGAAAGTAATTCTCTATCTGAAGAAGCAGAGAGCTCACCAAATGCACCCACTTGGCCAAGATACATTGACAGTTGATCCTTCATCAAAGTCCTCGCTGCAACATCCTTTCCCACTCTATCTAGAGTTTGCCTCCAACCTCTCATCACTTCAGCATCTTGTTGTGGATTCTTGCCAAACCATTTCAGACTAAGAAGAAAGGCTGTGGCATGGAGAGGAGAATGAAGCATATCCCATCTCACTTCCGCAATTTCTCTTATTTCTTCATATATTGTCTCTCCATTGCTTTCTCTGGTTAGGACCTCTTTTATTTTCTCAAGCATTTGATCAATACCTTCATAGATCACACCAAGACAAGCATCATCCTTGTCCACCAATCGTAACATGCGCGTGATAGGCCAACACACTCTCACATACTCCTCCGCTTCATCCCAAAATGAGGTTGAGAGTATGGTGTTTTGAATTTGCAAGGCTTCATCATTGCGACCTCTCCAATCATCCCAATCTTGGCTGACAACCATCTGCTTCAAGGCTGCCTTTACTTTTACCAAGCGGTGGAACATAATGAAGTTTGATGCAAATCTAGTATCACCGGGCTTGAGCAACTTCAATTTTGAAAATTTTGACAGCATAGCCCTTGGTGCCTCATGATTGGAGATGAATTGCTGCACCTCCTTGCCATGACAGATAGCTAGGTCCATCCATGCCAGGGCCGAGAGATGCTTGGGCAGCACATGGGGTCCAAAAGATATGGTTAAATTCTTGCTCCACAAGACGACCAGCTAGCTTGCGATTCGAGGCATTATTAGTAACAACTTGAACTATATGTTCAGCGCCTACCTCCAAGATAGTCTCTTTTAATGCAATGGCAATGTATTCTCCAGTTTTCGCATCTCCACTTGTATCTATGGATCGCTTGAATACAACTCCTCGTGCACTGCAAACCATAATGTTTAAGAGAAGTCTCCTTGCAGTGTCGATCGAGCCATCAGGAACAATAGAGCATCCATAGTATGGCCAAGTAGATTCAACCGTGGATAGGCTCCTTGATGCTCTTTCTCTCTCCTTGTCTAAAAGAGACGTACGGAGCTTCTCATAGTTTGGAGGTTTATATCCCCTTCCAAATGAAGCAACTGCACTCACCATGCTCGTGAAATATGGAGACCGTGCAAGAGCAAATGGCAATCCATTGGCATAGAAGCAACAAGCCACAGAGTCATCAACCTACTCCCTTGAAGCATTGTTGAACACAATGGGCATAGTCGATTGTGATAATGCCTTTGGACCTACACTCCAACTGGAACCAATAGGACCCTTGTGCTTCTTACTAGAAGATTCATGATCTTCATGTGCCATTGCTGCCTTATCATCTAGTGGCACCTTTGTGCAAACTTGGACACCCATGTTCTTTATTCCTAGAAGATGGGCACGCACACGAGAGTATGAGCCACAACACTCGCATCCACAAAAAGAGCATTACCACTTCTTGCTGCCTCCTTTGGCAAAGCTGCCCTTTGCTGCAACATACTTTCAAAGTTGCTCAGGATCTTGTGCACACCATGGCATCTTGGCACTTGAAAAACACCTTATTGTGAGGGATCTGGTAAATGCCTTCTTCGCTTCTTTCCCTGGCCAGCAGCTTCAAGTCGTTGGTACAAGGGGCAGTACCCATTAGGAGTGCAAATAAAGCTTATGCAATTGCAGTTGAGTGCCCTTTGACGGATAGCATCGTCAAGGGAGAGAGCAGAAGAGAGCTTGAGCGGGCAGGTGCATTGAGAAAATATCACTTCTCTTGGCACGCAATGCATATAGAAGCATTGCAGCTTATCATCGTTGGCGCCATCAGAAAGAATAGAATGAAAGGGCTGAAAGAAGAAGAAATCTGGATAGATAGATAGATAGAGAGAGAGAGAGAGAGAGAGAGAGAGAGAGAGAGAGAGAAGACTGGTAGCTAAGAGACAAGGTGCTCTGGCGAGAAAAAGACCTGCACCTGCAAAACGACAGAAAGCCAACGGCAATCGTTAGAATCCACAATCATTGAACGAAATAGAAGCGAAATCCAATATTAGGCTGTGTGCAATAGCAAATCATTTGACTCCACAAGCACATTGAACGTTGACGAAACCCAATAGTGGGCTAACCATGGAATGAAGAATTGCAAAGCTTGTTGAATGAAGCAGGGCACGCGAAGTATGAATCAAGGAAGACCAGCTGAGCGGATATGTGGAGAGTGCTACACAAAGGCACTTATAAAGATGCCTCGTGTGTGGACATTCCAAACTCCATGGCATGCCATGCAAACCACGGAAATCCAGTTGGATTGTTCCATTAGAATGACATGTGGTGGACTACTGTTCATCGCTGGCGTCTGTAGTGATTCGATTGCTATTCTCCACAACCTTTCTAGCACAATACGTCGATGAAGGCAACAATGAAGGCAAACCACAAGGTCCGTCTGCAATTTTGTGGTGCATCATCACGATTCTGCGTTGCCACAATAAAGCTATCAGAGAGCCTGGAGGCTGGTGGCCAAAGACGAGCCAATGACGATTCCATGGTGGAGACCAAGATCGATTTTGGCACGTTCAAGGTGGACCAGCGCTGCATGCAAGTGCTGGCATTTCCACGTTTCGAAAACGTCACTTTTTTGGAAACGTAGGGAAATGGCGTTTCCTTATATTTTCCAACATTTCCTGCAACTTAGTTTCATCTTTGAGAAGGGCATTATGAATGAAGACCATTGGCAGATGGAGCTTTGGTGTGAATGCGATTGCGCAAAAACCTAACAATTGGAAGTGTAGAGTAGAATACAATGTAAACTATGTGTTGTTTCTATAAAAATCGTGTGCTGAGTCTAGGGGCATCTAGGGGTAGTGCCAAGGGTAAGTCATTTGTGTAACACTTTGTACTTTTATCGTGGCAAGGGCAAAAGCTTGGGTAGAAATAGTCTCTAAACCAATTCTACTCGGAGTTTTATTGATGCAATGACAAATTTGACCCTGGTTGAAAGTTTGAAAGCTAAACAAGAGCATATAAATATATGATAAGGCTCTTGGATTTATTTGTACTTTGGGAGCAACAATGTTGAGCATATTGCAGATGTAATAGTCTGGGACATAACTACTAAACCGGTACATTTTTTTGTTGGGGGGGTGTATATTGACAATAAATTGTCAATTTTGTTGAAGGGAATTCTTAATCATTTATCAACTCATTGTGGTTTGGATATCTTTGGAAGAGAGTACTAGACTTCTCCTTTAGTGCTAGCCTTTGTCATGACTGAGTCTGCCCTTCACCTCCGGAGTGCTGACAGAACCTTAGTATGAAGACCTTTGTATAAATGGATGGTGGCGTATGTGGATTTGTATTTGGGAGAGCATATGTTTATACTATGGTCTACACCCACTGTTGGGTGCTGATGTCATCAGCAGGGATGTCATAGTAGCTAGTCCCTGCTATGCATGGAGTTTATGGTTTTCCACCTATGAGTGACTATCATGAGATTGAACCTGCACTATGTGTTGTCTTCTTAGAGGGGAGTTTGGGCATCTTCCTGGATTCATCTATATATATATATATATATATATATATTACTGGAAGAGAGTCAAATGTGAAAATGGTAGAAAATTAGTGCTGTAAATATACAAAGGTGAATGTAGAAAATTAGTGCTGAAATTTTGAATTTTCAGTCTAGAGTCCATGGTAAGAGCGAAAAATATATTATTTACCACTGTATTATACTTATTACTCAGACCCTTGGTTGACTTTCGAGTTTTGTGCCTTTCATAAATGCACAGCTATCCTCCTTGTAGTGCATTAGCTACTAATGTCTGAAGCAGTGTAATGCATGATCATTGTATAATTTATTGTCATATTCATGCTACTAATTTCTGAAGCTGTGTAGTGCAGGATCATTGTATCGTTTATTGTGATATTATGGTCTTCGATGCTTTCTGGATGATCTTGCAGTTGTAGTTTTGTTTGCAAGGAGCATTGGTGTTTGCTTAGATTTCATTTTCTGGTTTAGGCAATGGAGTATTTGCTGGAATGTAGGGGTGCTGATGGTTCGAGCTCTCCACAACAGTTCCGTTCATTCCTCTCACAATTTCAGAAGGCGTCAAGGTTTGAGCTCATCAATGCAGCTTTCAGAGTTATTTTAAAGAAGCAATTCTCAACTGGAAATATCTAGAAATTAAAGGAACATATTGAGGTAAGTATATTAAGACAGTAATGAAATGGTAGCCCTAGCTGGATGTGTTCTTTGCATCTGTAACCTGTACTTTATTCCCAATTTTATTTGTTCATGCAAATTGATTCCCATTTTAAAGAAATCTATATATTATTAGAATCATCAGTAATTATACAATGGCGGAGGTCAAGTTTTTAATTGCCTAGTAACTAGGTTTATTCCCTTTTGGAGCTCTAAAAATACGTTTTCTTGTTTCTGGCTGCTGTGTGATTTCGAAGGGTAAGAAAAGTTTAATCGTACAGAAACAATCACTGTACCATGCAGTTAGAGCAGTACATCCTATAGACTATTCCTGCAGTTACTGTATGGTTTCCAGATTTAGAGTAAATTATCTTTCATTCTACCTGTGCCCATCGAGCTTGGAACTTACATTCTTATATGATTCTCACACAAATGCAAAGCTGTTTATTGTGTCAACGCATTTCTGCACAATGTTGACAAGTGGATAGTAACATTCAAACTAATGTGCTTCACGTCCTAGCTTCCAGAAACATGTCCCAAAATCAAAATCAAGCTTGTGGTGATTAAGGGTGATACTGAAATGGTTGGCAAAAATAAAATTTCATGAAAATTGGCGATTTCAGTGCTCTGTGCAACAGCCTTTACAGAATGGAGGCGCCCAGTAAGAGTTCCTGTCTTTCTTTGCAGCATCCTCTGTTGCAGTTCGTACGTTTGTGCTAGCAGTCTGCAGCCTCTGGCCTCCTTGCCTCTCCAGTCCCCCCTTTCTGTTTTTGCAGCTCCCTTCTTTCTCTTTGCAGCCCTCTTTCTCGCTGCACAGTCCCGTCTCTAGCTCCTCATTTCAGGTCTCCCTCTATAGCCCATTCTCTGTGTCTGTGTTTGTGTGTGTGGGGGGGGGGGGGCGCGTGGGGGGCGGGGGGGGGGAGGGCTGGCAATAACAATCCAAGCTCTGTATGTGACAGTTTGGAACTGCAGTGGACTCCTATTGTCAGAAAAAAGGGGATTTTCTGACACCTGGGTCCTACATAAGGAGGTATTATTTGCTATAAAGAGACCATGATGACATAGTATTCAGTCTTATTTGTTTTCTACTTCATGAGCCGACGTGGTCTTGAAGATTGCTGCATATGGTGAGGCTCAGCTCATTGACAGCTACTAGATGAGCCCTGGGTGCAAATCACAATTCTCTAGTGTCTTGTTTGCATGAAAACGTTAGGCTTGTGGATTTCCTGTGCCTTCAATCTTGCAAGATGTCAGCAACTAAAGCCCGTTGGTGATGTAGAAGGTGAGTGTGTACAAGTTTGATGTCCGTGTTGAGTCTTGATGTTGCTCCTGTCTTAGAACAAGTGGTATGAAACTGAATTGTTGCAGAACATGGCCTCTCTAGCTCTCAAACCAAGTCAAAATAATGAGGTGTGTAGAATTAATGACCAACATTCTAATCTATGCGGGGGCTTAGCCAGCAAGCAAAGAACATCCTCCAGGCATCTAGAGGTCATATAGGAATTTGCTAAAAGTAGAAGACAGCAGCAAATATGTGGTGAGCAAAAAGCTGATGGGGGCAAGGTGGATGGAGATGATAACGCAAGACAGGCTAGAGCAAACGTGCAATCTGGGGAGAAGGCGCCTGGACTGAGCAGCCTAATGTAGAATGCCTAGTGATGATTGTTACCTAAAGTTGTCCCTTTTAACAAATCTGAAGGTAGAATTTGTAATCAGGTTTCTATTCTATTAATCTGATTAATATCAAGTAGAGTTTTTACCCTAATCTAGCTTAGGGTTTTAAAATTAGTACTAGAGTGATCCAGTATCAAGCTGAAAAGTTTGAGTAGCTGATAGACTTGTACTTCACTTCGTGGAATTCACCTCATGCACTAGCTTTCAACATCCGGGAACCTAGGGTGGTTCACTGAAACCTATAAAACGTTAGTTTTGCTACCTACACTTAAGTTGGCACCGCCATAGCAAGGGTGGTGTAATAGGACAAAGTGAAAGCCATTTCAAAAGGAATCTCTGTGCATAAAATAATATGAAATAAATAAGAGAAAAACGGAAATGGACATGTAGTTACTTTCAAGGTAAGAATCATAGAGACCTACTCCCCATGGCCGCTCCATTTAGGAGGCTTCCTCATGTTATACTTTGCTGTGCTTAAAGCTATGAGTACTTCCCTTTCATTCATTTTTGTGTGGAAGCAAGCTGTCAACCACTGCAGTCTGCCGCATAAGCTCAAATTTGGCTATCAATAGCTAAGATAGAATATATTGCTAGAGATCCACATATTTGTGATGCACAGCTGATAGTTTTCTTTAACAGCTAGATTATTAGCATAAATGCTACTGTTTCTCCTGTATTGACTAACCACTGGGCACCCCAAGGTTAACTAATCAGAACTGTGACTCGTGCTGTGAGAAATTACAACTTAACTCTGAGCGTTTTTTACTAGGTCCCTCTTGATTTGCCCCCATATAGAGCACAACAACGCCTAGCCAAATACCCACCATAGAGGCTGCCAGTCTGATCTTTGGCCACCCCTTCACTATGCTGAATTGGACTACCCAAATGTTCATGACGAAGCTGGCAATTGTCTTCCATGTGTTGTCCTGTAGCAAAACTCACATGCACGTATGCATGCTCTTTCAGCCTGACATAATCTTTCTCTCTCTCTCTCGACTTTTTTTTTTTGGGGTTAGAAATATTTATATTTCCTAAGGCAGTGGGGCCAATGTTATGTAAGAAGGGGCTAGTGGCATTTTTTCCCTTTATACTCGTAACCTCAGCTAGAGGTTGAGTTTGTGAGTGAGTTAGCCACTAAACATCTTTTAACCCTAGTTAGGGTTCATTCTAGGGTTTCGTCTCTATGACTACCCTAACTTTGTAGTTCATTGTTGTTGCTGCAATTTCATTCCAGCTTGCTTGGGCTCCATTCTCTTGCTTCCATCTCGTATCAGAGCGGGTTCCCCATCGCTCCCACACCTCTTCCCGCGCCTCCCACGCCCTCTAGTTTCGTTTCTGTCATGGAAAGCTTCGCTTTTGTCATGAAGAAGTTGGCCAAAACAGTTCGTTTTTGCTGGTAGCCATGTTCTACAGGGTCCTGTTCCTTGGGCACCACTTCTGGAGAAGTTCTAGCGATGTTCTAGACCTGGATGACCAATTTTTGGAGGCTGATTTAGAGCTGGTTTGGACCAGGCACCGCCTCCTACTGCAAGTCCAAGGATGGGCGTCTCTTTTTGAGCACTTTGGGAGCTTCTTCTGGGCTGGATGACCTCATTTTGGACCCGTTTTTGACAAAAACGACCAGCTGAACCTGTTTTTCATGGGATTTGTTGCTGATTTTTGAATGCAGCAATCATTCCTAGGCTGTGCGCCTTTTTGTTGAGGTCTACACCACTTTTCGAAGTGTTTTTAAGGGTTGGACATGCTTTCGAGGTGTTTTTCAGGACTATTTTGCTGTTTTGAAGCTTTTCTACCACTCACGGGACTATTTTGGAGCTTCTGGAATTTTCTCCTTGCTGTTTTGAATCTGTCTCACGCAGTATTGTGAAGGACAGCTCATATTTTGCATCTCCAGGTGCATTTTCAGTCCATAGAGTTGGGGATTTGCTGTCTTTTTTTAAAAACATAGATAAAAATCAGTCATTTATTGCTTGCTAAGGTAAGCATTCTTGAAGGAAAGCACATATAGTTCATGGGAGATCATTTTCAGTTCATCTTGGAGCTCTTTTCGGAGGCATTTTGCAGCCCATTTGCTTGGTTTGGTAAACTTTCAGTTATGTTATTGCTTGCATTGGAAGCTCTTTTCCCTCTCAATTGCTTGCACTTGTTGGCCCTCGTGTCACTGGGGTTTGCCTTTGCAGGTAGAATCAAGCATTCAGTTGGGTTTATGCCTTGTTCAGCTGCGCTGGTTTTTTAGGGAAAATTTTAACATATCCAAGTACGGTATCTATTTGGTGTATTTGAGGAGCATCCTCAAGCCTAGCATAGGCTTGTGCAATGATATTTGTTGAGCAAGGTGTGCACAACAAGTGAACTTTGTTGAGATTAATAGCCTCTTTTGGTTTGCTCAAATGGCTCATCAAAATCCGAATGATGCACTTAACTATCCTCTTTGGAGTTTTTTGATTCGCAATCTATAAGTTGCCAAGGGCGTTTGGGATTATGTTACGGGTGATGAGGCCCGTCCCGGTCCTATAGCACCAGGTACTCCTCCACAGTAAAGGGGGGGGGGGGGTTGTGGTGGTGGTGCAGGTCGTAGGCAACAATGACAACAAGCCGCCCTAGTTGGGCAAGCACTTGCAAGTACTACTCTTGAGCAAAGGAGGTGGGATACTCGTAATGCTCAAGCTTTGTCTTTAATTTCAATCAATATCAAGAGGCTTATTGTGTCGGAGATATCATAGCCAAAGAGTGTGTTTGTGTTAAGTGTTGGTGTGTAGTACTAGGTGATCTAGTACTAGCCTATGTGTGAGTGCCACGTGTCATCATGGGACTTATCCCATATGCACTAGGTGCTAGTGTGTGAGTGTGTAGCCTATATAAAGGCTTGTACTTCACTTGTCATGATACACTTAATGAATGAATGAAAGCCTTTCATTATGTCTTCATTTGTGCATCATTTCCTCACACCCTAACCTTCTCTCTCTCTCTCTCTTCATCATGTTTCTAACACGGTATTAGAGCAGGTCAATCCTGCCCTAGCCCGCCTTGCCATGTCATTATCTTCTCCAATAAACCCTAAACCCTAACTCTGCTCAGCCGCCTCTCCTATGCAGCTTCCTCAGCCGTTTGCTTCCATTTATGCCTGTCCACAGCCCGCCTCCATTGCCGCCTTTATACCAGACCTTTTGGAGCTTTGGGCGCCGCTTCACGGCCTTTATAGCTTGCTGGTTGGCAGTTCTTGCAAGAGGCGCGTGCACGTGTGGTTCCCAAGGCTGTTTTGGAGCTCTTCATCTCCGAATCTAGGGTTTCTAAGCTGCTGCAGCAGAGCCAACCATTTGCGCACATCGCTTGTAGAAGTTTGAGGTCATTGAAGGCATTTCCGAGTGTTTCTGAGCTACTGCTGCATAGCCGCCTTCAACAGAGGCATTTCAAGGCTGTTTCCGGCCTTCCAGCACATCTACTGTAGCCGATTCTCTGCTTGAAGACCTGCTGCAGCACCTCGGTGTACCTTGAACAGCCGCCTTTGCATTTTGGAGCTGTCTTGTTGAGCCGCTTTACAAATTTTGAGACCTACCTTCGCACTTGGAACATCTACAGCTACCGCTTTGTTGATTTCGGACCTGCTATTGCCCTTTGTAACACCTACACTTCTGCAGTTATAATGACCTCAACAGCTCCTCTTCTGGTTCAGTTCTACATCTCGGTGCATATTCCTACCGTGTTTTCATTTTAGAGCCTCCAAGGTCATCAACCAGCTGCTGGAAATGTTTATTCACGCCACATTTGTGAAGACTGCTGACCCATTTCAGAGCCCTAGACCAGCCCCTTTACTTGCTGGTTATTCATTTCAGCTTGCTGGCTCTTCATTTGCTGCTGCGAAATCTGTTACCTCAGTTTGCTCATCAGCACCACTTGCATCTAGGGATAAGCAGCATGACAAAACATTGGCGCATCTTGGCGTGAGGTTGGTCAGCAAATTCCTTCATCAACTTGACCTCACTACTTCAGCTAAGGAGAACCTGGACAAGCTCAAGAATATTTGTGCTACATTTACTGAACATGAGCAGGAAGCTTCAATTGCTATGTTGCATGATCTATTCCTCTTTGAGGAGGTAGAGGATGCTTAGCTCTATGTGTTTTTGAGTTGAGTCAATAAAGGTTCTCAGCCTTGAGTTGTCCCTCTAAACTGAATGTATTTGGAGTCAATAAGAGGTACTCTGTTCGGGGTCGTCTCCCAAAAATGAATGTATTGTCTTTTACTTTGGTTATGGATGAGGGTGATTCTATGCAGGAACATGTCACTAGGATTGCAAGAGCAACTCTTGAACATTGATGAGGTCATTTTAGACTCACATCTTGTTACCATTACTTTGAACTCGTTGCCGGAGTCTTATCTTTCTTTTTATACGTCTCTCAACCTTTCAATGCGAGGGAATCTCACTTTTCAAGAGTTGGTAGCACTCTTGTTGCAGGAGGAGTAGACGTGAAAGAGTATGGCTTCACGTTCTCGTAGTGGGGAGCATGCTTTTCCAGTGAAGGATAAGGCCAAAAAAAAGTTCAGCCAAGTCATTCATCTAGTAGTGGTTTTGGACATGCAGATGCAAGTGGGAAAGATAAAAAGGATGCAAAGCCTTTCAAGAAAGGCAAGTGCCATTATTGCAAAAAGCTTGGTCATCACATCAGTGAATGCCCCAAGAGGCTTTCGGGCTTGCAAAAGGGAAGAAGAAATAAACTTGTATGGCAGTTTCAGGCTCACCTCACCATGTAGCTTTTGAGGATACTTTTGCTCATTTTGTTGAGCATGATTGGGTGTTCTTTATGCTTCTTGGGAGTCACGTATTTTCAGCGTGAATGAGACGGCTAAGACATGGTACTTTGATAGCGGTGCTTCCCGCCATATGACCTCACATAAATCTTTTTTTGATAAGTTATCCAGTGCACTGGTTGGCAAAGAAAACAGTTTCTTGTGGCAATGATTCGTCTTATCCAGTTAAAGGGATTGGGGAACTTTCACTCCCGACCGTGGATGGTTCAAATCTTTGCATCCAGGATGTTTTGTATGTCCTTGGGATTAAGAAGAATTTACTTTCTGTCTCTTCTCTCTCTCGAAGAGGTTACCAGGTAAGATGACATATGTACGGTCTATGACAGGGAGAGAAATTATGCCTTGGTTTTCAGCGGTACATTATGTCACGGGTTATTTCAGCTTGATGCCTTTGAGAAAAGAGCATATTCAGCTTTTGTGGCTTCTACCTTTGCCATGCAAGATGCAGAGTTATGGCATGCCAAGTTTGGGCATGTAAATTATGGTAGCCTTATGTTATTGTAGAAGCTTAATATGGATGATGCCTTGCCTCGTTTGGAGACTCCTCCACAGAAAATATGTGAGGGCTGTATTTTGGGTACAATGCATCGTTTTTCCTTTCCCAAGGATGCTGCAGTCCGGGCTACACGAAAATTACAGCTCGTTCATACCGATGTTTGTGGACCCATGCGCACTCCGTCTCTTGGAGGTCATCTTTATTATATTACATTCATAGATGACTTCACATGTTTTACTTGGGTATTTGCTCTTAAGCAGAAGTCTGAAGTTTGCAATGTGATAAACACTTAGTTGCCTTGGTTGAAAATCAATCTGAATGCCAGTTGCAGACCCTCCATTTAGATCGAGGGGGGGAATATATGTCCAAGGCATTGCAACATTTTTTTTGTTGAGAAGAGCATTACACATCAGTTTACGGTGAGGTATACTTGTCAACAGAATGGAAAGGGTGAAAGGAAAAATCGGTCACTTTCGGAGATGGGGAGATGCATGCTAAAAGCAAAAAGGGTTGCCAGACAAATTTTGGATGGAAGCCATCGTTTGCTCAAATGATATTTTAAACATGTGTCCCATGAAGGCTCTTAAGGTCATGACAGCTTATCAAGCATGGTTTGGTCGTAAGCCTGATGTGGGCTATCTCTGTACATTTGGTTGTGTAGCATATGCACGTGCTGCCTCAAGAGTCGCGTGGCAAACTTGATGACAAGGCAGAGAAGTGCATCTTTATGGGCTACAGCAGTGAAAGCAAGGGGTATAGACTTTGTAATCCCGTGACCTAGAAGGTTATCACCAGTTGGGATGTTTGCTGAAAATGCAGATATGCCCTTTGCTGGTTTTGACAGAAATCAGGGTCCTTTGGAATCCTCTGACGGGCTGCTGCCCATTTTCTTTGACGCTGCACGTGATATGCCAGTGGAAAATTAGAATTTGCAGCAAGATACTCTAGTGGGTGATGCCTCCGTTCAGCCTATGGCTGAGCCTGTTTCTCAGGAAGAGATTGATGATGTCGTAGCACGTGAAAGTACAGCAATGCAGGAAGCAAGATCAATACCTAGTTGGATGCTATGTACTCTTGAGGACAACAAACTTTCAGTACATTTCAAATCCGTACACGGAGTGGCACTAGAGACGCTAAGGATGCGCATTTCTGTGAGTCTACTTGGGTCAGCAATAGACTTCAGGCAGATGAGCCTGATGGTTTTGATGGTGTACGAGACAATGTGCATTGGATGTAGGCAATGCAAGCAGAGATTGACTCCATTAAGAAAAACCACACTTGGGAGTTGGTGGACTTGCATGCCGGCAAGAAGGCAATTGGCACAAAGCGGGTGTACAAGCTCAAAAGAAAATCAGATGTGTCATTGACAGGTACAAAGCTCACCTTGTAACGAAGGGCTATGCACAACGAACGGCAAACATTATGATGAAATCTTTGCTCCCACTTCTAGTAAGACTGCTGTTAGGTGTGTGGTTGCATTGGCCGCATTTCATGTATGGAAGATCCATCAGTTGGACATTAAAACTACATTCTTGAATGGGGACCTTCAAGAGGATTTCTCAACCCATTGGATTTGTGGAACTTGGCAAGGAAGACAAAGTATGCAAGTTGAGAAAGGCCTTGTATGGTTTGAAGCAAGCTCCATGAGCTTGGATGCCCTTTTGACTAGTGAGGGAATGCAGAATAGTCCGCATGAGAGTACCCTCTATGTCAGGAAGGAAGGGGGAATTTTCTCATCATTGTTCTCTATGTCGATGACATGCTGCTCACTGGTACTAATTCTGTAAATATTGCAGATTTCTAGGCTGAATTACAGCAGATGTTTGAGATGTCGAATTTGGGGTTGCTTCACTACTATTTGGGCATCCAGTTTTATACAAGATAATAGAGGTATTGGGCTGTTACAGGCCAAGTAAAAGATATTGATGGCATGCTTGGCATATTCTTTGACTGGATCAAAAATATCATCCACTTCCACCATGATGCGTGTGGTGGGAACTGGATCTTTCCAACTTTTTCGGGTATCTTCAAACCCCTCGTGCATTACCTCATATACTAGTTGAGCCTCTGCAGAGGCACGAAAAGTCATCCTGACCCATAACCTGCTTTTGCTTTTTGCTTTGGACCGATCTTTCTTTTTGAAACGTCTTTTCATATGGACAATCTGCCATTTTCTGAAAAGGAGAAAAGGAGAAAGAAAGCGGAAAGGGCTTAGAGAGGAGAAAGGTAAGTGTGTAAGAGATTACAGAAAGGGCATAGATAGCTAGAGAAAAAAGGAGGGAGGGAGGAGTAAACTCAGGGGTTGAAACCCGTGAAGAAATTGCACAGAAGAATCCACAAACTGTATGGCTGAAAATTGTACGGAATGTGATCGTACGGCCAACTGTCAGAAATTGTACGGTTGGAAGCAAGCAACCTGTACGAAAATCAGAGTGGGGCTGTATGGAAGCAACCACCTATACAGCGTACGGATGACGACCTGTATGGAAATACCACGCGGGGCTGTACGGATGTACGGACACTGCACGGGCACCGAGGGAGAATTGTACGGGGCCGTACGGGATGTACGGAGAGAAAGGAAAGGCTGTACGAGGGGGCTTGACGGGGCTGAACGGGGAGAAGTCGCTCCTCTCTCTCTACACACACACACACACACACACACACACACACTCTTTTTTGTTGTTTTGGTGAAACTAAGAACATTATATTATGAAACATCCATTTTACAACAGGGCAGTGCTCGAGAAAAGAGCCAATGCCCTATTCATCAGAAACAGTAAAAGAAAAGCTCAATGCAAGAGACATCCAAATCCTCCTCATGCAAGGCATCATATAAGGACTGTTGCAATGAGGCTCGGAAGAACTCATAAGGGTGCTGAAGAGATGAATTCAGAAATGCATGATTTCGCTGAAGCCAGAGGGTCCATAATGCCCAGTATCTGATCCAATGGAAGAAAAGAGAATACTGAGACAAAGAAGCTGATAATCTGCCAAACATCCAGAAAAACCTCGAGAGCATGTGTGCTGGAAATCTGAGAGAGAAAAAATAGGAGATCTTGTCCAGAAGGTCTATGGAATATGAACAAAACCACAATAAGTGCTGAATACTCTCAGGAGCATAATGACATCTTGGACAAAGAGGAGACGCAATCCTTCTTTGAGCCAATTTCACTCACGCTGGAAAAATACCAACAATGCATCTTCAGAAAAAGAGTCTCTGCTTTAATGGCATTTTCAACTTCCATATCAATTTCAATTTTGCTTTCCACCAAGATAAAGACTTATTCAGATGCCAAAGAGAATTTGCATGATGAGCAATCCATGGAGGAGGTAAAATCAATCTATAAGCATGTATGGAAGTCAATAAATGCAAAGGTTGAGAGGATAAGCCTGGACTTGAAGACTGAAGATGCCAATCTTGAAGCCTGTCTCTTACTTCCAATGATGGAATTGGAACAAAAGGGAGTAAGAGATCTGCAATAACTTTCCATATGGGTCTATGATGCATCCCAAGATTGTATTGTTGACAAGCTGCCGGAAAAGAGAGAATATGCCCCTGAATATCTAACACATCATCAATGAACCGGATGCCCAACTTCATGAGATTGGAAGCCCTGATTGGTTGTTGTACAGCAAGAGGAGAGTAAAAAACAGCACTCCAGTCGAAGAGATGAAGCTATAGAAGCAGGATGGGGAGACCATTTGATGCGAGAGAGCACCTGCTTCCAATCCTGAATCAAGGCAGTAGAAAATGGACAACCAGTTATTTTACCTTGAAACTTGCCAAGTACTACTTCCCATGGATCAATGAGCCAATGCCCATAAGCATTTGTGTGCATCTGGCCACACAAAAACGCCAACATAATAGACCATGGCTGCTCTTGCTGAAAAAAAATCATGAGCATAGTGTTCTTTCTTGCCAACACATGAAATTTGATGTTTAGAATATTCAAACCTCCATGCATCCTTGGAGAGCAAAGCAGGGCCATTTTGAGCAACCTCAAAGCTTTTTTATGAAGCTTAGTTTTCCAAAAAATCTCCATGGCTTGATACATAAAAGAAGAGAGATCTCGAGATGACCAATGTAGTAAAGGCAGGTAAAACTGGACATAAGCTAAAACAATGGACTGGACAATTCGAAGCTGAACATACAAAGGCCAAGTGGAGATCTTCCAATATTCTAATTTGTTCTGAATTTTGTTGAATACCCAAGACATTTGTTGCTTATTGCTGATTTTCCAGCCAGTTGGATAACCCAAATGTCTTGGGTATTCAATAATCTGACCTGGCCAAAGAAGAGCATGCCAGTCACAATGCTTGAGAGGCAAGAGTTTTGATTTCTGAAAATTAATATTTAGACCAGTTGCCAACCCAAAATCAGAAAGGGTATCCATCAATAAGCGAAGCTCTAGAGGACAATTCTTTGGCATGAAGAAAGAATCATCTGCATAAGCCTGTGCAATGAAAGGCCGTGAGCGAGGAATCTGAAGCCCCACAAGCTGTCTAGTATCAACCGGATGATTCATATAAAGAAGCAAAGGATGAGAAGCAATAGCATAGAGCAAAGCATTGAGAGGGCACCCTGTCGAACTGACCATCCCAGAGTCCAAGACTCCGACAAATGATTCCCTATAAAGCATTGAGCAGTGGAATCTGAGTAAAGCCAATAAATGACATTAACTAGCTTTGGCCCAAAACCAAGTCTAGACATGGTTTGAGAGACATAATTCCATTGTACGGTATCAAATGCCTTTGCCACATCCATCTGCATGACCAAAACATCTTGTGCTGAATATTTAGCATATTCCATTGCAATGAGAGTATTAGAGATATTATCATGTATATTCCTTCTTGGAACAAAACCATATTGCTTGGGACGAAGACCATCATGAAGAATATCCTTTATCCGGTGAACCAACATTTTGGCAATAAGTTTATATATAACAGGCATCAAAGTGATGGGCCTCCAGTCAGCCATAGTCTCACATAGGAGTTTTTTGGGCACAAGCTTGACCAGACCATGCTTCCAAGCTGAAGGAAGATGTTGATGCTGCTAGGCTACATTAATGAGTTGCAAGATTGGACCCTTCAATTCAGCCCAGAAGGCTACAAAAAATTCAACCGTCAAACCATCCCAGCCAAGGGATTTATGTTTACCCAAATGTTTGAGAGCATCATCCAATTCAATATGTGAAAAAGACACTTCCAGCAATGAAGCTTTTGGCAAAGAAACAATAGGAGAGACAAGATCAATAAATTTGCTCCGAGCCAATTCAACCTGAGGAGTAGAAGAAGATGGCTGAGAAAAAAGAAGCTGAAAATGATCCAGACATTGTTTTTCTAGCTGAGATAAAGTTTGGGTTCAAATACCATCTGATTTTCTGACTCTCATGATAGATTGTCTTTGTCTATATGCATGTAAATTCCGAAAAAAAGATTTTGAGGAACAGCCCTTATCTAGCAAAGGCTTAACTCTAGCCCTTGTCTGCCATTTGGAAAGCTTGCGTTTATCATTGGCAACAATTATGAAAGAAGCACAAGACAATGAACCCTGTTCAGAAGCAGAAAGGGACCTTTGATGGCTAATCTGTACCAAGGATTGCTTTTGTGATTTTGCCCACTGGATATGATGCCTGGTTTCTGCCATGTACCATCTTCCATATTCCTTAATGACATTTTGGATGCGATGCACAAAAGAGTTCCAAGCAAAGTCAATGTCCTCCCAAGCATGTGATAACTATGGCCTGCAAGCCAATCGAATCATTTGTTGGAATTTTTCATGAGAAAGATATAATTGATTGACCTGTAAGTGTGTGATTGGAGAGAGCTGCATATCATCCAGGGGCATACCAAATGAAAAGTTCAGCCAAAGAGGAGTGTGATCAGACAGTTGTTGAGAATAGTCAGTGCACATCATCATATTGCTGAGCATGAATAAGATACAATCTGTCAAGCCTGGCCGAATACTCTGTAAAAGCATTATGATGATATGTAAAGCCCAAAACTGAAGGGTGAGTTGCTGTCCATAAATCTGCGGTATGAAGTGATGAAATCATATCTTTCCATTGCTGAATTTCAAAGGGCAGCATATGGGATTTATGAGTGGTATTGTCCTTCCAGTGAGGAGAATTATTGAAATCACCACAAAGTATAGCATTAGTGGACCAAGGATATTGCTTTATGGAATCCCACATTCGAGCTCTACAAGCTGAAGTTTGAGAGGCATACACGGAACCAATTTCAAAAATCTCTCCATTGATCATGCATTGGATAATCATCCATCGGCCACAAAGATCATTATATGCTACACAGGGCTGCAAATCATGTCTGGCTAGAATGCACACCCTAGAGAATTGATCAGAGCCTGCATAAAATATATCATATCTTGAAAAGAACCCATGCTGGCCAGCAAAAGAATGCTGATTATGCTCTTGCAGACACACAACATCTGGATGAGTTGTATTTATATAGTGCCAAAGGAGCCTCCATTTATTCGGGTTGCAGAGGCCTTGCATCAGGCCTCTGCCATTGCCTCAGGGTCTTGTTGACCCTCAGAATCCAATTCCCTGACAAGATCATCTTCTTCACAAAGCGGAATACCCTTCTTGACTGCATTGACCCATGCCTTTGAGGTTGGGCTATCAGAAGAGGTAGATGGTTGACCAGGAGAAGGAGCAGATTGTCTTTTGGAATCTGGAGAGAGCGCCCTCTTTGCATAATACTTTATTTGTTTCTATCATGTTGAAGCTAGTTGATTCAATAGAAAGATTCAGCGCTGAAATTGCAGTCGGGTAATAAGCTATGAAATAGAGGGAGATGAGGGCCGAGACGAAATAAACAGACGGGATAGAAAATTCACAGTTGGGGCAGATAGCGAGCAGAAATGGAATAGACAGTCGGGGCACGAACCAACTGAGAGAGAAAGTAAATAGATGGGACGCGAACTAGACAGGTTGGGCTGAAACCAAACTAGGGGCGGCGACGCTGGAGCGGCTGGGTCAGAATAGGTTCAATAGAGCAGTGAGGAGAGTTGGGCACAGGACCTGGACAGAAGGGCATGGGAACCTGTAGCGACGAAATTACTTGCAAGAATACTGTGGGCACCTGGGGGTGCAGCTCATTGTCGAAAATCTTTTGATGATGGGTCGAAAGGTTTCGCGTCGCAAGAGCTCTACGAGAGGCACTACACACACCACACCACCACCACCGTCACACCTTGCCGCAACACACACGCACACACGCACGCAAGCACACACGCACGCACGCACACACACACACACAATTAAGTCATCGAACGGCCAAGAATGCCTTCGCACCAAAATGGGATACAATCGAGGGGCATTCATGAAACAGCTAATAAAGTGGTGACTAAATGAGCATGAGGCGTTGGATGCCTTCTTCCTCTTCACTCTTATCTGTAAAGAGCTGGTAACACATTAGATGAGGGAGCCAGGTTTTAATAGTCCTTTGACGCTCTTGCACGATATTTTGATGTTGGTGCAGCTCAAGGCATCCTCTGCCAAAAATACTGAGGAGAGCAGAATGATTTTTTGTAATCCCATCTACTGAGTGGGAAACGTGTTGTTTTAAGCGTGAAGTTGCGCACATTCTGAGGCAAATTGGATCCTCCTGACTTGGTGCAAAGAAAGGATTTGGAGCAGCTTAGCAGTGAACAGAACAATGCAATGCTCGAGGCATTGACTATAGTGTTAGGCGATGGAGTAAACCCAGGTGAGAGGAGCCATTGCTCCTTGGTACTTCATGTTCTCCCTAAAATAATTTTCCCTCCGGCCACTCATCGTCGTGACACAGGAACTGATTAGCTCTCCATTACCTTCTTACTTGTGGAGGCTAGCTTGTGGGCTCTTCGATGACTCTTGAAGTATCAACCTCTTCCCAAGCTGAGTGTTGATACAAGCATGTGGATCCCACTTGTTAGCTCTCTCTCCTTCAGCATAGTTTCGTTGTAACTTGTAGCGTTGATAGTACTCCAGCACCGCGTTGACGCAATGCTTCTGCGTGAAATGAGATGAGCATGTATCGGTGAAAGACATGCTAATATGCCCGCATACATCCCTCTGTAAACTTCTTTTCACAGGCAACTCGATCGGATCACGTAGTGCCTACCTGAGTAGGGACCAATGAATCAAGTAATCAGTGCCTCCCTAGTGCCTCGCATTAGACACGACTGACGACGTCATGGATCTGGCATTCTTCTTTAGTCTAAGCAGAGGGTTCCGATGTTGCTACCAACGTTGGCCAAAGACCATACTGAGTGGATTGGACTATTTAGCTCTGAGTGTTGTACGCTATAGCAAACTCAGACTTCATCTGATAAACACTTTGGGAGAGCGGCCTCCACCTCAGGATCCCTGGGCTCAATCCTTGGGGAAGGATGGCTGATAGGCCTTATGATTGCAAAAATGATGTATTGTTATAGCTTTTCATCACTATGCGTTATGAGCTTTTGCATAACGTTCTAGATAGTAATGCCTCCACAACAAGTATACATGGCGAACACAGATGGAATATTAGTAATATACACCTTTTTGAATAAGCACATCTCTTAGTGATTACTCGGAGCCTTTACCTCCCATGGTAAGGCGTCCTGATAACAACCGCTAGGTAGAAAAGTTTGCATATCGATCTTTATGTAAGAGAACTGGTTGCCTTACTCAAAGCAACAGGCTCTTGGAGCTGTGAAAGGTTTGAAATTTCGGTCATGCTAATTCCACACAGAAGGAACGATGCCTATATTGTTCAAAAGTAGAGGCCTTTACTTTTTATGTTTGAAGCGGGACATTCCGTGCTACTGCGAGGATGAGGGAATACATTCCCCTAGCAGCCCGGAGTGTTTGATACCTCACGTCAATAGCAACTGATATACTTTCCTAAGACATTTTTGCATGCACTACCCTTGCAAATGCCACGTTGGGTGCGATCATGTAGCCCTTGGATCACTAGACAAGTAAACAGAGTAGTAATTTTTGACAAACAGACATGCAGTCATAAAAGGATTGCCTGAGTGACATCCAAGAATAGTGAAACATGGAAAAAGCAGAATCTCCAAAGACTGTATGATTTGTGTTTTTCCATAGAGTCCAGAGTGCCCAATATCAAATCCAAGTGAAAAAAAGATCAAATTCGTGCCTCCGTGGGTGAATGCCAAAGAGCCAAAAAAGCTTTCCAAAACAAGTAGTAGCAAATTGGGCACGGAACGCTGTCAAAAAAAAAGCTGAAAGTCACGAGTCATAGGGCAATGCCAGAAAAGATGGAGCAAGGATTCTTTTGGAGCCAAACATCTGTGACAGACGGCAAGAGCAATATGTCTACGGGCTAGGAGTTTGGCCAAAAGGAATAACACCAAGCATCACTGGCCATCGATAAACCTATTGACGAAGAGGAAGTTTGTAGGACCAAAGCTGATGCAATCTTTTATATTACCATTTAGCATTACGATGCATAGAACAAAAGTTGATTTCCCCGATGTGAACTCTAAGGAGGAGGCATCAAAACCCTGTACAAATAGGGTCCATGGAGACATCAGCTAGCTGTAAGGGGTGAGTGATAAAATATTGTTGGTGTAAAGTCCTATCAGTAAGACGATAAGTAAGCTTCAACTTTGGTATTGGTAAGAAGCAATGAAGCATCTAAGAAAGATAGTGACAAAGTGGTCGATAATGCATTCCCAATCCATGCTGCCTAGCTGCCAATGAAAAGGGTAATAAAGTACCATTAGTATGAAGCACATCATGTACCAACTGAATCCCTTTGGATGAAATAAATAAGAGTGCCAAGGTTCCTGCAATGCAAGGGGACGATGAAACACTTTTGACCAATGTTGACTCTCAGCACGTAGGAACTCCCATCAAGAGAGTCGCGACCATGCCATTTTAGATGAGAAATAATTTCTTTTCAGGCTGAAAACATTTGAGAAGAAAAAGGGCATCCTTTAACTTTGCCATCAATATAGCCCAGAATGGAATCCCATTGAGTGGGATGCCAGTGCCCAGAAGCAAGAGTGGTCAACTGTTAAAGTTTTATTTTGTCGACCACCATTTTGGCAATCACCTTGTAAATGACTAGCATGAGTGTAATAGGCCGCTAATCAGCAAATGATTCACAAAGATGTCGTAAAAGTCACCTTCCCATCTGTAAGCCCCCATATGAGGAGAGCGTGGGGGAGATGTGCTTAGGGTTGGGGTTGCCACATGGGCATCACTTTGGCTGTCATGTGGGCAACATACCTTGAGCAAAACATGTGTGCATTGGGGTTGCCACATGGGCAGCAGGTTCAAGGCAATACTGGGCAGATCTGGAGCTCTTTGGGAGCCAATGATAGTGTGCACCTGCCATGTGTCAGGACACGGGGGAGGTGTGCTTAGGGTTAGGGTTGCCACGTGGGCATCACTTTGGCTGTCATGTGGGCAACATACATTGAGCAAAACATGTGTGCATTGGGGTTGCCACATGGGCAGCAGGTTGCTATGTGGGCATCACTTTGGCTGTCATGTGGGCAACATACATTGAGCAAAACATGTGTGTATTGGGGTTGCCACATGGGCAGCAGGTTCGAGGCAATACTGGGCAGATCTGGAGCTCTTTGGGAGCCAATGATAGTGTGCACCTGCCATGTGTCAGGACGTGGGGAGGTGTGCTTAGGGTTAGGGTTGCCACGTGGGCATCACTTTGGCTGTCATGTGGGCAACATACATTGAGCAAAAATGTGTGCATTGGGTTGCCACATGGGCAGCAGGTTCAAGGCAATACTGGGCAGATCTGGAGATCTTTGGGAGCCAATGATAGTGTGCACCTGCCATGTGTCAGGACGGAACAGTACGGGACTGTCAGCAGCATCATATGCAGGCTGGAAGGCCGTGTCAGCATGCTGGGACCCTGTAGAAAGGGTACGGAACAGCAGTGCCTGTGTACAGACCAGTATGGGGTGACTGCAGGGCATGCATGGAGCTGAACAAGGGCAGAACATGTGCAGAACAGAAGCAGCAGGATTGCGCCTGATCTGGAGGGTCTTTGGACCTGAGGTAGGGCTGGAAAGAGGCTCGACTAGAGCTGCAGCGGTCTGGTCTCTGGCTGCCTGCCACTTGGACAGGTGGGCCAGCAAGGCCTGGTTATAGGGTAGGCAGAGGCAGACAGCCAGGCCGACTTGCAGGGTGGCTGGTGGGGGTCTGCTGATCAGTTTTCCTAGGCTGCAAAGTTGGCCAAAAGGCCCCATTGGGTCGGTTTGTTGGAAGACTTCAGGGCCCTATAAAAAGGCAGCCATAAGGGTTCATATCTCATCCATTGTTGGCAGCCTTCAAGAGTAGTGGAGCAGCAGGGCTTGGCGCCTACATCCAGGAGGACCAAGAGGAGCTTTGTACTGCAGATAGAGCTTGAGGAAGGGTTGCACCCTTGGCTGTCTTCTAAGGCAGCAAGGTACAGGCATCACATCTGCCACTAGAGCAGCAAATAGTGAGTAACTGTAGCAGGAGAAGGCCAGATAGCTAGAAGGGCTTCCACAAGTCGAAGGGAGGTGGCAAAGGACCTGCAGACATAGCTCACAGGAGGCTGCACACCTAGGCTGACAGTTAGGGCTGCAAGGTAGGGGATCAGGCACGGAGTCTACAGAACTTCGGCAAGGAGCATGCGGGCTCAGGGATCTAGAAGTGCCAAGAAGAGAGTAGGATAACTTTTGGTAAGGACAGAGGACCATGGTTTGGGGGGACTCTAAACTCTTTTGTGTTGTGTCCTTTTGTGGACGGAAATATATCTTATGTTGGATCTATATCTCTCTTGGATCATTGGCTATTTGCTGGCTTGCACACATGCATGTTGAGTATACACAAGTAAAGAAGTTTTGGATTCCGTAGTTAAACACTTTTGCGCGAATTCTTGGGCCCATCTATTCATCTTCGGCTGTGGGATACTCTCTGTTTGGTTCATTTCTGACATGGTATCAGAGCCCTGATCGGAAGTTCACGAGAAGTGGAGCCCAAAGGCAAGGACCTTGCTGAAAGACGACCTTGATTCAGAGCTTGGGGGAATCTACTTCGCGCTTTCGAGGATTGTGCCCTTGCAAGAAGGAGGGAGGCTCAGGTTATTTTGTTATTTTGTTATTTTGTTACAGACCTTGCCAGATGGAGAATGGGTTGAAAGAGACCTTGAGAACATGGTGCCTGGAGGACCCCATCTAACATCAAACCCATCTAGCAATGGCCCGAGCTAAGAACGGTGCATGAAGTATGCAGCTTTTTGGGACTTTGTTCTTACCTATAGGAGACTGATCAGGTGTTTTGCTGATATTCAGATGGGGAGAGCAACAGATTCGATGAAAAAATTTGCAGTATTCAGACGGGGAGAGCAACAAAGGATAGCTTTCAACACTCTCAAGGAAAAGTTAACCCACAGAGTCCATTTTTGTTGTTCCTAACTTGCATAAAGCCCTTTGATGTGGAATGCGATGCATGTGGAGAGTGTGTTGGAGCTGCTCTTTGTTCAGATGGTCATGTTGTGGTCTATGAAAGTAGGAGATTGCAAGATGTTGAGAGGCATATGGGGACATACGAGAGATTTTGGTTGTAATTGCTGCCTTAATTATCTGGAAAACTGTCTTTTGGGAGCTGTTTTCACAATCAAGGCCGATCACCAAAGTCTCTAGTATTTCCTGACCGAGACTAAGCTCTCAGAAAGTATATGAGATGGGCAAATTTTCTGTCCATGTCCCATTTCCTGACCCAGACTAAGCTCTCAGAAAAGTATATGAGATGGGCAAATTTTCTGTCCCTTTATTGATGCGCCATTCGCTCCTCCGACTTCAAAACATCAGATCTCATGATCTGATGACGATTATGAGCTTGAATCAATTGCACCTCATCCCTATTTTTGTAAATAAAATTTCCGGAGGGCTCCGTGTGCCTATTGCATCTGCAATGGCAGCCATGAGACAGGATGCAAGCAGTTTAAGCTTGATGCTTGATTGATGTTTCATTAGTTGATTAAACTTGCTTTTCAGTGAGACAGGCCCGAGAGAGAGAGAGAGAGAGAGAGAGAGAGAGAGAGAGAGAGAGAGCATTAGTTGATTAAACTTGCTTTTCAGCGAGACAGGCCCGAGAGAGAGAGAGAGAGAGAGAGAGAGAGAGAGAGAGAGCAGCGGGAGAGGCAGAGATATAAGGTGAGTAGAGGCAGTGAGACGGATGAATCCAAAACCTTCGGGCTTCTCTCGAACGTTAATCTTTCCATGCGTGGCTGCCTTACGTTAACTTTTTCTTCCTCTCGCAGCTACTTATACAAAAAGCGATTTTTTGTATCATAGGGCACCTATTCAGATTGTGCATGCTCCAGGGACACAAAATAGATTGGCGGATGCAGGTTAGTGTTTTACCATAGCTCATTATAGAGACCATGAAGAGATGAGAGAGCACTATCTACATGACCCGGATTTTGTTGCATCTACATCCGTTAGTGTCACCCTCTTGACAAACTTGTTAAGAGTTTTGGTGCTAATGTAAACTGACCGTGTAAGCAGTGAATATTTTTGATGATGGGACTCCTTGTGATGCCCCTGAGTTAGGAGGTTTCTCTTTATATGTATCTATACAAGCCATGGACTCTATTTTTATTCACCGCCTAAGCCCTTTCTATTCCATGTTGCACCAAGTTTAGTCTTCATACATACAATATGTTTGGAAAATAATTATTATCTCCATCACTATGCCAAGTTGTACCCTTCATGCATATTTATGAAATTACATTCAATCACAAGCCTGGTATATTATTTATACATTTTGTATGTATCCATTTTGTGTTCAATTCTTACAACTGTGGATAGTGTTTTTGTAGTTATAGGGCATTTTCATACGCAATGTCTCTTTTGGGCAGGAATTATGCAAAGAGACAGTTTACTTGGTTTCGCCGGGAGCCTTTGTACAACTGGATTGATGCTTCGCGACCACGGGTATTATTCTTTAAATGCTTATTGGGCTATCATAGAGGACCTTGATGCAATTCACATCACATGAAACTTATTCTTGATGGTTTGGAAACAATTTTCCTGTAATTAAGACTCAATTATTGAACTGGTTGCGTGTTGGAAGAGTTTTGCTTTCTGAAGTGCATCACCCTATATTTCACAGTGATGTCTATACTGCTCCTATAATGGTTCATTGTAATTTTTGAAGTTAATGGAATGGAGCCTCATAGCCAATATAATGAAAGGTGTGGAAGTGTGCAAATAGCAGATGTATTAGCAACCTTTTAGTGTGTTGGGAGGAAACTCACAATGCACAAGAAGAAGCTCATGAAATACTTCTTCATATTACGGCGGAGATAACATATTACAGCCATCTCTCAAGATTACATTCACTTTATCACTATCTATAAGAAAGGACTTCAAGTCCATTTACACACATGCTTTCAAGAAGCCATGTCATTCAAAAATCTGCCTAGCCAAACAATGGCTCCCTGCAAAGAAAAGTATGCCAGACGACCAACTTCAAAAGTGCCTGCAGGAATGAAACCTGCTCAGAAGGCCAAATGCAACTGTACGGCTTGTACGGTGACTGCACGACAGAAGTATGGATGACCGTACTGTACGGACGAGATGTCTGTTGCAGGTTGTACGGTATGTACGGCGTCACACGTGCGGTACGGACGATGTACGGCTGGCGACGATGTACGGTACGGAAGAGGCTGTAGGCTGTACGGCGCCTGGAGCTGCAGGCTGTACGGTGCTGTAGTTGTACATGCGACGATGGCGATGGAGTTGTACGGCGAACCATACAGTCTGGCGACGATTTGTACGGCTGAAGACTGCTGTACGATGACGATGATGAATGGCAGCGTAGGTACTGTTCGGGACTGTACGGAATCAGTCCGTACGAATTGTATGGACGATCTGTACGGACGGTGAACAGATGGAGCTTGCGAGCTGGAGTTGGAGGCAGGAAGTAGAGAGCAGGGTCAACCTGCTTTGATACCAAATGTGAGAATGGGAGAGAGAGCAAAGGTGAGAACAAGAAGCAGGAGAGAGAGAGAGAGCTGAAAATGTAGTTGCAATTAGATGAGAGTAAGATACAACTGAATGGAGTGATGGGTTTTGTCTAAGTGACAAAACCTTATCACTTCACTAACCATAGTTAGTGAACTAACTGTGGTTAGGGAAAAAAACCTCTAAGTGAGGGAAAAGTGTCCCTAACCTACTTATTACATTACATTGGTCACTGCTAAATTATAGCAATAATTCTAACAGGCTTGCTCTATCCACATCAATAGCATTAGAAGTTGAGGGTGATTAGAGGTGTTGGTATGCTTGACATGATGTTTTGAGAGCATGGGACTCTCATATGGGTAGATTGCTCCCTTTGAGGGTCCTCTTATTCCACTCACTTGTCACGAGTCTAACTTGGTTATTTGGGAGGATCTCATACAGTTAGACATGTATAGGACATGATTAGCAGCTTTTATTTGGGAGGATCTCATACAGTTAGACATAGATACTTGCTTGCATATGATAGGAGGCCTTCATGGAGGCCGTTCCGTGTTTCCTCACACCGACTACGCATTGAGATTGGATGGAATGCGGGCGTAGAGGGGGTCGCATATGCTCTCCATGTGATCTACACGAGGTTGAGTCAGAGGAGCACACCACTTTCAGAAGGCTTGTGTACTATGAGATCCGGGGTAGTTACCCCTATCTTTTCAGAGATGAATTCGGACCCCTCGCCACCCTCTTGTGTCACCTGGATGAAAGACGTTTGGTGACCTTCATTCATGAGGCTGTAGGCTGACCGGTCTATCCCAACAAATACGTTGAGTATTTATATGCTCTTTCTAGCCTAGATGCTTGGTGGATATGGAAGTTGGAACCTAATTATTGGACCAGGGAGATTTGTTAAGCAGATCAAGCTCATGAATGCTTTACCTAGGCAAGCCAATCCTTTTGTGGCCAATGAGTGCTAAAATGGAGGTCAAATGTTAAGGCATCTGTGAAGGGCGGCAATGCTACAAGATGCCATTTTGGTAAGTAGAAATTTCTAATAGGAAAGGGAAGACATGCTTTGTGGTTGATTTTGGCTTACTTTTAACCTAAGAGTAAGTTATGATGTTTGATATATCAGGAATGTGACCTTCCCTCATGTGGTCTCATGACTAATGTGCACCTTAAGAAGGATTGGCATGATAACGAGGATTTGGTTAGACATTGGACTTTAGCTTTCGAAAAATGATTTTTGGAAGGAAGTCTTTAACAAGACACTCAAAAAATGTAACAATTTCTAGGGCATGTGGAAATTGTAAAGGAGTACTGGATCTTATAATTGAGGGCTGTTGATGTAAAAATTAAAAAACGGGATTGGGGAGTTAATAAGAAAATTGATTCATGTGCACCTGTTTGCAAGTGTTAAGGCGTCATTCTTATGGCTTGTGATGGATGCAAAATTTAGCCACCAAGTGCTGCAGCCATGGTCTGGATGTATGCATGAATTGGGTTCAATCATCAGGAAATTTTCAACTGCTTTGCCAGAGCAGTAAGTAAGCAAAGAATGAATTGATTGGTGTTTATAACTTGTCGTTAGTAATTTGAAGTTTTAAATAAACAGAAGTGGAACGATCTTTGGTTTGGTGGCTTGCACTTGCATGTGCTCAGCGTGGTTGTACTAGATTTTCATGTTGTATAGGTTGGTCTAAATACAGTGAAGAAACTAAATCTAGTAATGTCTTCTAAAGCATTTTTTTGTAAGATTGGATATATTGTTGTCTTATTGAAGGGATATACGTAATACCTGTCTGGTTTAGCTCATACATGGACCTCATATCATCATCATGCAGGATGAGATTGTTGATTTCTTGGTGAAGGCCTACTCTGAACCTGCTACTGTAACAGCAGCAGCAGCAGCAAGGGGTGTGGTAGTGCAAAAAGAAACTACAGAAGACGAGAAACTCCAATTGCTAGAATACAGGGCAAAGAATAGGTATGCCTATAGTAAGAAGCTTCCAGCTGTCATATCTTTCTTTCATAATTAATTAAGTTCGGTTTATGTTTCTACAGAACTCTGAAAAGGATGTTTGCTAGCTATACCAGTTTCTTGCAAGGGAAAAAGGGACTAATGTTTAGTTGCCTAGTGAGAGTTAGAGGGGATTGTGAAGGGGACTATATAAGTCCAACCCACAACGTTTGTATGCATTTTTTATGTTACATCGTATCTATCCTCCTACTCTCCTCCTTCCTCCTCTAATGTTTTTACTCTCTCTCTCTCTCTCTCTCTCTCTCTCTCTCTCTCTCTCTATCTCCCCCCCCTCCCCTCAGCCCATCCCTCAGCCTCCCTCTCCACCCCTCAGCCCACCTTGCCATCCCTAAGCCTCCCTCGCCACCACTCAGGCCACCCTCGCCATACCTCAGCCCCCCTTGCCTGGTTTCCTGGTCGTGGCGGCTCCCTCTTGGTCACGAACTGCAGACCCCCGCATGCCGCCTGCCTCCCTCCTGCAGCCCCATGCTGGTCGCGCATGCTGCAATGCGCCATTGCACCCTACTGTGTGCCATTTTGCCTGGCCTCAAGCCCCGTGCTCAGGCCTCAGCCCAGTGAGCTGCTGCGCCATTTGCGCCAGGCCTCTATAGGTCTTGTCCCGTGGGCTGCACCTATAGGCCTTTGTGTAGCTGCGTGGATGTTCTCAGCTCTCACCTAGGACCTGCAAGAAACAAGAAGCCCAAGAAGATCAAGACCCGAACCAAGAAAAGGGCAGAAAAAACACCATTGAAAGGGGAAAAAGTAAGGAAGCACAACCAGCCCAGCACGCTTGAAGACCACTTCGGGCTGCGACCCCACACAAGAATGTGATAGAAAGAACTGCACTTCTGCATGTTCTACAAAAATATCAACAGTCATAGAGGTATGCAAAATGTAAGATGCTGAGATTGAATGCCTACGGAAGAAGCTAGGAGAAACCAGAAAAGATGAGCTCTCAAACCTGCGTGCCCAAATGCAAAAAGAAGGCAAGGGGAGATGGAAACAAAATGGGCAAAGGATATGGCTCAAATTGTGGACGAGAAAACCAGCTTTCTGACTGGAAAACACATGATCATGAGGGCCTATGGATTGAGCATTTTGCACATGGGCACGAGGTCTTAGCCCCAGTTCTAGCACAAATGTTCAACCATGTTGTATGCCACGACTTCCCACTTTTTGGAGTACTACCATTTTGTACCGATTGACAAAGCATGAGATCTCATGGATACTGGGAATACCGTACCCTCATGATTGGCCACACACTGGCCAAGATTTATGGATCGGTACTTGAGAGGGAGATTAGTCATACAGAGGCTTGGGGGCAACGGACACTAGGACATGCAGGATTCCAAAGGCAGTACTCCACTCTAGATCACATCTTCACTTGGAGGGCTATCATTGAGGAGGCGAAGTTTAGACATAAGAAAATCTACGCTTGCTTTGTAGACTTTTGGAAGGCGTTTGACACTGTCCCACAATCCCGCATAATTAGGAGACTACAGGAGATGCAGATTTTGGAGACTTTGATTTGTGGTGTGATGAGCCTTTGAGTCCGTCAAAGGGAGAGTCCGTGCTCCAGTGGTTTATCGGATTGGGTTGAAAGCATGATAGGGGTAAAGCAGGGCTGTCCCTCTCACCGACTCTTTTCTGACTCTACATTGATCTCAGGGTTGAAAGCACAATAGGGTGAAGCAGGGCTGTCCCCTCTCATCGACTCTTTTCTGACTCTACATTGATGAGATCACATCTTTCATTGACCCCTTAGGGTGTACACCAATCCTCATATCATCTTTAGTGGAGGGGCTGCAGAGACACCTGGAGGCCCTAGAGGTTTGCTGCAAAGAGAAAGAAAGAAAGAAATAAAGTTTATTAAAGTTTTCGGAAGACCGATGGGTCTATGAGACTGTGAAAATCTTGGTACAAGCGAGTTGTGAGGGTGGAGCTACTAAATGAGCATCCACACCAATGCAGAATGCAAAAAATTGTAGAATGGTAGTACTAAGTACTAAGCACGACATAGTTGTGTCGGTGGTAGACTACATATCAGTCACATCATCATCATCATCATCATCAGCATCATCAAGACATCAGGGGTGGATGAGGCACTGGAAGCATGAAATCAACGATAGAGTGCTGTCGACCACTTGAGGGTGCAGTCCTGTGACGTCTCGTGGTCATAGCTCTACGCCTAACAAAGGCTATAGTAACCCATGTCGGTCGGGCTCCGATGTGAAACATGGAGGGGATATCTCTAAGTGTAATCTGCGCGTCCCTCCTTTGTCTGAGTTGTCGAGTCATTGGCTCTTGGTCCCGATCATGTCGAGGTCTCGTCTCGGGGGAGTCCAGGTGATATGGTTGAAAGAACTCCGTGATAGAGCTCTGAGAGGGGTTTGCCAAGGAAGAGGTCTGCTCCTGTCTCCGTGATCGAAGTATCCTCTCGCGGTGCCTGGCAACCTCATGAATGAAGCCTGCCAAGCATCTCTGATCTAGGTAGGAGAGGAACCGGGACAAAACCCCATAGCTATCTCTGAAGAGGCAGCAGAAATGCCCTCGGATCTCATTGTAAACGGGACACTTGAAGATGAAGTGCTCCTCCGTCTCAACCTCGTGCATGTCACATAATGTGCATAAGCGCCTCTCCCTGGGTAGGCGCTCTGCTCTGCTGCTCTCGATACGAAGTTTATGTGAAGAGACCCGGAACTGCCTAATAGAGATCCTCTATCCTGGTGGGTCAATGAAACCCTCCTTGTGATATGTAAACAATGACCTCTGTAGAAGCTCAATGAAATGACTTCAAGTTTGCTCACAAATATTTTTTTTGAAAGTAAAAATATCAAAAGTTGCCACTTCTAACATTTTTGTAGTTACAATCTATTTATATGTAGAGTAGGTAATCTTTAGAGAGCTATTAAAGCGTACAAAACATAAAAGTGTGAGAGAGAGTAGGAGAATCATTAAAAAAAATGAAAATTTAATCCCATAATTTGGTTCTCATGAGCATTCTAACATGAACATTACAAATCATGTCAAAAGACTAGTGCATTCTTAAGGCTAGAATTGATGGTGAAAGTACAATTACACTATTTTAGCTCTCATGAGCATTTTGTTTGAAACGGTATTCTATTATACATTTGTAGTGAAAGAGATATTAGATTATATTTGACTTGAACTGAGCCTTGCCTTTGCCAGCCTTGATCAGCTCTTTCATAGTCTAGCTGGTTGTGTGGCTCGCGTATGCTAGCTCTCATATTATACACATTAGGACTCTCGATTAGCTATAAGTGTAGCAACGATCATCCAAGCATTGCACTTTGTCTATGAAAGAAATAAAATGATGTGTTGTGATTAGATCCATTAGAAAAACGTAGGAATAACTCAACCACTAACGGTGGTTAGGGGGGGAGGGGGATATATCAATGAGGGAAAAAAGTGCCCCTGACATTATTACTAACCTAACATTGACCGCTGCCTTAATATTTTCACAGGGTCTGGGCCTTTTATAGAGAGAGACTAGTTGAGAGCGGGGTTTGCTGTCCTTGTACGCACGTATGTTCAAATGGTGTCACAGCCAGGGCATTTAGATGGATGGTTTACCTCCCTTTCAGTACAGCTTGAACGCCCCTGATCCCTTAGTCCCATGGGATGACATCAACTGTATCATACGGTTGGACCTATTCTAGCTCTATATGTCACGGACTGATGGGGGGGGCAGGAGTTCCCTACCAAGATCTGGGCTCTACGGCGACCACTTCTTGAGAGTATCGGAGGATGGAATGAGTATTAGATCCTAATATCTGGAGGACAAGTGAGTGTCACACGCCCTCGGAATTGCCGTCAGACAGATGCGGCTCTCGTTCGTCAGCTAAGGATTGAGGTGGAAAGAGCCAGAGGTACACCTAGAGAGTAGTGGATCTGTAGGCTATGCACTTTGGAAAGAGCCAGAGGTACACCAAGGTCCATTGCTGGTAGTACGGTTCTTCATCACACATTTCGAGGATCCTCTCTCTCTCTCTCTCTCTCTTATGCACCCTGAGACAGACTATTGGCTGTACGAATTTCTCTCTTCTGCCCATGATCATTTTGCCCTCTGATTCTAGCTCGTTTTCTCTCTTCCTCTCTCACTCTCTAAGCTGCACATTTCTCCTGTTGTCTCTTGCTTTGTGGATCTGCTACCCTCTGGAGGTGTTGTAGCCTGGAATAGAGCAACTAGGAACCGGTTTGATGCCGTTTGGAGCTGGTTCGAGCTCATTTGCTACTGTTCCTTCATTTGCTCGTTATTAAAGGTCTTCTATGCAGTGCTGGGGGCTTGGACAGAGGATAGTTGCGAGGCGAGAGCTCGTCCCTCTTCCATGGACAATGCGTATAGTCGTTCTGGCCTCATTTGGATTCCATTTGTCATTTTTGAAGTTGCTCTTTTGTTGTTCAAAGCTCTTTCTTGGCCATCCAGGCAGTGGACAGACACCCAAACACAAAGGGTGTGCCTAGATTGGTGCTAGAGGGACAGTGTTGTGGATTTCTTCCTGCCTTGAGGTCACTCGTGCAGTTTGGGATTTGTCTTGTTGCAATGTTGCCCTGAGAGGCTATGTGGGACTACCAAACCCTCTAAAGCAAGCTGGATTCCTTGTGGAATGCATAGTCAGCTATCACTTGGACATAGGCACTGGGGAATGCCTTAGCCTTTCCTTCGCAGTTGGATGCGCCTTTCCTTCGCAGTTGGATGCTAGTGGGTGCTTGGAATTGGATGCCTACTGAAGCCAGGAATTGGCTTGGACAGTGGATTTGCTAGTCAAGCAAAGTGCAAGGGTGAGCCCTTGTTGTAAAAGCAAATTCCATTGACAGAAGCAATAAATAAATGCCGAAAGGGCGCCAAAGCATTTGCCGCCAATCTGCGTCTCTTGTGTATGGTTTATGAGCAGGGGCACTCTAGCCTCCCTTACAGTGCTTTTAAAGTTTGTTTCTCAGTGGTATTTAGCTAATGGAAGTGGCTGGAAATGATGCATTGTGGCTGTGATTAGTGTGGATGTTATGTTAGTTATGGGTTACCGCCCTTTAGCTTGCTAGACCCTGGTTTCAGTCATTCCATTGCTGGGATAATTACCATCTTCTCATAGAGTTCTTACAGGCGTGTGGAGCTGTCAGAACAGATCGAAAAGTACTGTTGTGGGCTGCTATGGTTTATGAGCAGGGGCACTCTAGCCTCCCTTACAATGCTTTTAAAGTTTGTTTCTTAGTGGTATTTAGCTAATGGAAGTGGCTGGAAATGATGCATTGTGGCTGTGATTAATGTGGATGTCAAGGTAGTTATGGTTTACTGTCCTTTAGCTTGCTAGAGGCCGGTTTCAACAAAGAAAGTTTAAATTTTCTTTCAAAATTTTGCACTTTTTGCAATAATCTCCTATTCTCGAACTACTTGTTGATATTAGTTTCATGTGTCTTTCAATCATTGACCAACGCATAAGAGATTTGGAGCCATTGTTGGAACAAAGAAAGCATCTCCAATGCTTCGTGTAATGCCTTAATCATTTTGAAGTGGATTTTTAATCCCTTTAGTTTTATGCGGGGGTATTGTTATCCATTACTACATTTTCTTTTGCACTTTTGTCAGGATATGTTTTTGAAAAGCTGCAACCTCTTCTTTCTAATAGACATGTTTCTCTATTTGGCTTGCAGGTATTTTGTGAAGCCTGAGAACTGTCGTGGAATTTTGGAATGGATCAAGAAAACCCAGAATGGTAAAAAGTAAGATTGCACTTTGGAATTGCTTTCATTTATGTTCTAACAAAGCTTAGAAGAAAAGTCTTGAGAACTTGGGGCACTAGAATGAAGTGCTTCACAAGTTAATGTATGAAAGATTAATTTTTGGGAAGTCAGATGGTTAACATTCTTGCAATGGGCTAAATTAAAAATGTGCATTGCATATTTTGAGTTTTAGACATGACTTGTAGTTGTCATGGTGCTTCTTTTCACTATCATTTTGGAAAACGACTTGGAAGTTTGTCAACCTACGCATCATCATGATATGTAAATATATCAAAGATTAAATTACGTACAAGTGGTATTGATAATACCATATGTAATGTTTTATTGTCAAATTATTAAATTTGATTTACAATTATTGAGCAATTATTGAGACCTTTGCATGAGTTGCAATGCCTCTCCAATGCCCACATGATCAAAAATTTTGCAATGTAAATATTATTTTAAATAAATTTTTCTCTTTCGCAAAAAAAAAAAATCCGTAATGGGGTAGATTTTAGTGAGACCTTTGCATGAGTTGCAATGTCTACATGATCAAACCATGGATGACAAGATTTAGTTGCATTTGTGTGAAGTCGTATGATATGGTCCATAGAAGGATGATGGATTGTTGCAAGACGACCATATTACATAATAAGAACTGTTTATCTGATATGGATATCCCTAACATGTTAGGGATGCCTTTTTAGATAGAGAATGCAAAGGAATGTCTTACCGAACAACCCTTACGATGAATATTTTTAATGAGGGTAACACATTAGTGGTTCCCAACTCGATTTTGCTCATTCTTACTTGCTTGGAGCCATCTTGAATAATTGTCAATAAGACATTCTTTTATTCCTTAAGCAAACCTAAGGCAACTTCCAAAAGATAACATCGTTGGATAGGTCCTATACCACGATATATTTTGTTGCCTTAACTTCTCAATTTTAATGCAATTGTACCTTAATCCAATCCTCAACTGTGATAGGATGATAATTCAAGTCCTTGGGTTGGAATGGAGTGCTATCAGGGCCTATGATTTTAAGATGTGGATGGGGATAGCTATGCACACATAGGCAAATACAAGTACTTAATCGCGTTCATTGTAAATGTGAAATCATGTCATACTGCTACATTCAAGAAAAGATTGTAAATTAGAAAGAATATTCAAGTAAATTTTTTTCCCTCTTATAAGTGCCACAATTTGTATGGCTCGCTTTTAATATTCAAACCAAAAGCAAATAATGAGAAATGTTGTTGATCTTTACTTGCCTAGTTGCAAGCAAGCAAATAATATTACATTTTCTTGAGATTAACACGTGTGATATGCAACACTCCTATAGTGAAACAAAACGTGATGCTATTCGGTGTAAGTATAGTGTCTAGTGTCAAATCTTTGTGGTTACTTTCGCAATACAAGTGAATTACTGACATTATGCATAAAAAGTCGTACTTGTAGTTTTTGACGATGGTATATCACTATTAACATTTTAGTAAGCAGCATCACTCGTACTTTCCTTTGTTAAAAAATAGTGTTGAGAGGTAGATAGTAGTCATTAAAGATATGCAAAAAGGTGGAGTTCTCTAAGGAGATGGCCACCTCTTTTTGGCCCCTCTTATGTCTTAGATTAGGAATGGTGTAGTCTCCTTCGAAAGTCAAAGTACATTTTAGAAATGTTCGAGGATGTGCCAAGGGTTTACTATATCAGATTCCACTCTCATATTTACTCATCTCCCCTTGATTTCTTGCTACTAGTACGCTTCATCATCCCTTAAGTGGGCTATAGTGGCTTTGCTACTTTGTTTTTGCCTTTCTCCGTTGAGTACACCTCTAGCCCTCCCATCAACCTAATAAAGTACATGCATCAAGAAAAAGGAGAAGGTAGCTATATAAATGTATGAAAGCGCCTACCATAATAGCATGGCAACGACTAAAGAGTTATTGAGGGACCAGTGTGGCAAATGGCATCTCATTGTTTATTTATGCATGATTGGATGTTATGAGAATTTTTTATTTTTCTTCTTAAGTTGCATTGTTTAAAATTAGTATTTATATTTTAAACAAGCTCTTTGCATAGCATTTATGTGGTTTTTTCTAGTGCAATAGCATTGTGTTTGTCATACAAATGTAAATACATTGCTCCTTATGTGTATGTGAGCACATAAGGAAGTAGTTAAATATTTTCCATAAAGGCTACCATGCACTTGTGATTACTTTGTTTTATATAAAACAAGAGTGCTATTTGTTTGCTTAGAAGTACGATTCTCCATTTGAAAGTGTGCTTTTCAAATTTGATAGCTTGTATAATCCCATTGCACAAGATCTTTACAAATAGGGATAGGGATGGTGGGCTTTCATGTAAGCCGCATTAATCCGTGTTCAATAACCTTGGGAGAAGAACAACTCATAAACTTCAATAGATATTTACTATTTTGAGCAATTTTTGGATGGGATTAGAATTGGTAACTCGCGTCATCAATCACAGCATGAGGTGGCTATAATGATTATCTGTATGACCCATTCGTGTTATGCAACTCAAAACCTCATTTTCTTGGTGTTTGAGATGTAGTGAGGGGCCATAGTGCTAGAGTCAAAACGTTCACATTGGATGTTGAGTTTGCAAAGGGATCAAATTTTAGATATTGTAAAATAAAGTGCTCATAGTGGATGTTAATATAGCTTGTAATGGTTATGACCAACAATTTGAGATCTAAGGGGGATCCAAGGCAATATAATAATGGGCTTGATGGAGATTCTTGAGAATTGCCTTGATTTCTTTGTTGTTTGTAGATGATTGCCTAGGCTGCTACAAGGTAAAGAAGTTGATGTTGATTGGGTTAAGTACAAAATGTTGGTTAGGCAAGGTCATCTATTATTTGTACATGGCAATGGCAATTCTAGGGCGGGGCTTGGCTCTCACTTTGAGCAATAAATACATCCACTCTTAAGGAAACTATATTAGCACAAGAACGAGTACTATTTAGGGCAACCAATGGATTTCATGATAACCAATGCAAGATATCAAGCATGCTTCACAACCTAATGCTATATGTTTGCAATGGACTAGCAATGCACATAGCTTTGGAATGAACTATTAAACAAGATATTAGAGCAACATAAGAAGCACTACAAGTAGATGAACAATTACAAGTGAAGAAGAAGATAAATCTTGGGCATGAAATGGTAGTCAAAATTAGGCTATTAGGGGCCCTAGAGTTTGGAAAAGTAGTAAGATGAAATGATTTGAACTAAAGGAAAGAGAGGTGGAATTTTACATAAAGATGGAAACCATCCATATTTCATTTAAAAAAATAGATTAATTTATCAAAGTAGGATATGAACAACGCGCCTCACCTTCGACAAATTACAAAAGGTCCATTTAAAGGAAAAGGAATGAGTTAATTTTGCTACATGCCTCAAGGAGAGACTAAATTTTCAAAAGCCACACGTGTTGTCTATGGAAATAGATTAACAAAACCAAGGATCATGAAATGACATCAATGACATATCATAAAGGCAAGGTGGTTGACTTTAGGCCATCTAACTTGTACAACCATGTTAATGTAAAATTTTATCAAACTAGAGGCTTGAGAGCTATGTAGTTTGGACATGGGCAATGGCACGTTTGCACACCATGTTGCATGATCTTGTCCCCACATGCACTTGGGACACCCACCTTTTGCTTGATGCAAAGCCCTCTTTCTCCGCCTCTCCTATGTAACCTTGTTATGAGCTAGCCATCCCTGTGTCCCACTTGGTCAAGTCTAATCGTAACTATCCCACCCAATAATTCCACCTTGTTTGCACCTTTCCATCCCTTCCTCTCCCTACCACTCTGTTTACACCTTTCTTCCTCCACCTTTGCTGCCCTCATCTCCCCTTCCTTGCATGCAGCTATGTTTTTTAATATTTCTTGTTGCTTGAAATATATGACAATGTTTTAAAGATTGTCATATTAAGAGAATATGTTTTTAAATCTTTCTTGTCTCTTGAAATATGCTACAACTCTTATTATAAAAAAAAAGACGATTGTTTTTAAATATTTCTTGTCACTTGAAATATGCTACAAATCTTTTAGAATTGTTTGTATAAAGAGACAAAAGGTGAATGTTAATAAAGTAACCTATTGCACATATCAAACATGGGCAGCCATAGTTGATGTAAAATGTTTCAAAAATAGGAATTTCGGGGCTTGAGATGCATGGGTGGTCTCAATTGCGAGGCCAATTAGATAGTTGCAAGGTCATTCTATCTAAATTCAAGAACACAAGAATAGGTGCCTACCATGTGGGATGACCGTCACCTTGCACTTTCTCATGCAAGACTTTTGCCTCCTCCTCACCCATGGATCCTTACCACAATTTTGTTGTCGACTTGGATCCACCGTGTGCGAGCTAGTTGCAACTCTTAATTGTCCTACTTGGCACTCTAAGCTACACCTCACTTGCATCGACACATCTAAATCACTTGATGTAAAGGCCTATCACAAGCATGATTTGGATCCACATAATTCTCCTACCTCCCTCTGCATGGAACTATGCTTTTAGAGCTTTCTTGCTCCTTGAGGTTTTTTGAAATTATTAACGTAAATCTATGCATTTTGGTGAGTTATAAGAGGGTCAATGCATGAATGGGTGTAGCCGATCCTAGAACTATTTTGGGGCATGTCATGACCTGTGCTGTTAGGAGGGGTTACAAAATCTGTGACGGTCATGATGACGTGGAATAGCTCACATCCTCAACGGCTTTTTTTCATGGCGTGAAAGGAAGGGCCTCAATGCTCATCACAACAAAAATTTTACTAGCCACCATCTCATTATAGACTCCTTTAGGTTAGCAGCACCACTAGTGCCATCAGATTTGTTATTGGCAGTGGCATGCCACATGGACTTAGATGCTTTATTAATCTATTGTGACCATCATTTAAGTAACTAAATTGAAATACGTGGCACTTCTCTTGCATCTTTGAAGCCATGAATAGGATTCTTGGTGGAGGATATCCACTACGGCTATTGGAATACACTTGTAATGGCCCAAGTCAACTATTGCGTTGGCCACATCAACCAATGTAGGTATAGAGGCTAGAGTTATTTACAGCAACCCCCATGCTTGGTTGGTGATGCGAAACATTTGGCATTACAAATGCGAAAGTGGCATACCTCAACCACCATGATGCTTGAAATTACTGCATGCCAACCATCGTGATAGTTGTAACTAGACAGCTAAAACCAGACACGTCAACCCCCACACAAAAGTTTTAATAAAGCCCTTAAATTAAGGGAACTCCTAACCCTGAACCTTAAATATGTAACTAGATATGTCAAACCCCACACAAAAGTTGTAATGAAGCCCTTAAATTAAGGGAAATCCTAACATTTAACCTTAAATTTTCCAAAAAATCATAAAATAACAAGATTTTCAAATAAAATGCATATATTAAGTTCCTTAAAATTAAAGGCAACCTCAAATCCCAACTTAGATTTCTCATTTTCAACCAAAAGAAATACACTACAGACCGGTTTTTGTGAGCACCAACTTATTCTACTACTAAGTGGTGCAAAGAAGATCCAAAGCTTTAAAAAAATTTAGTGTATGGCTATTAAAAAAAAAATATTCATACAAGCCCAATTCAATTAAAATGAAGAGACTAAAATGAATTTGTTTAGACTTCACAAGCAGTTGTAGCTTGAATGAAGAGATTTGGACTACTTTTTGATTAGCCTTCTCCTTTAGTGCTAGCCTTCGTCATGGCTGAGTTTGCCCTTCACCTCCGCAGTGCCGACAGAAACTTAGTACGAAGACTTTGTATAAATGGATGCTCAAGTATGTGTGGGTGTGTGGATTTGTATGTATGAGAGCATACTTTTATACTATGGTCTACACCCATTGTTGGGCGTTGATGACGTCAGTGGGGATGTCATAGTAGCTAGTCCCTGCTATGCGTGATGGAGTTTATGGTTTTCAATCTTATGAGTGACTCTCGTGAGATTGAAATGAGTTTGGGAATGTTCTTGGATTCATCTAGGTATATGTAAGTAAAAAAAAAAATTCAATGTGAAACTATAGTACTACCTCTAAGGAGGCATTGCTTCACTCTCGACACCATGAATAGAAAAGTGTGTATATATTGACAAGTTATCATCAAGAGGGTCTAGTTTCATATTCATCAGGATAAAAAACTATTTTACACAAAAAGGAGCTCAGCACTTGAGCTACTCAACTTTCCTTGACAAAAATGAGCTTAATGAGCTGCTCAACTTTTCTTTTAATTGTGAGGTCATAGAAACTCTTGCAAGAAGGTGTCCTAGGCTTGGTTAACAAGGGCATGAGGCCCATGCAAAACCCATAAAAAGAAGCTCCTTCATCAAGGACTTGAGTACTACTTGCACCTCAACTTCATGGGGCAGACCGCCCCTCCATGAAAGGTCTTGAATATCTTGCATTCTCTAGTCATGGGATAGAAGTGTTACCACCTTGCAGTACCTAAGAACAAGAATGGGAAAGGCTAGATGTGGGACATATTGGTGGAGCTGGAGGGTGGAGATGAGGGTGGAGTAGGAGGTGCAACAAGAGGGTGGAGCAAGAGATGAGGGTGGAGTAGGAGATAAGGATCAAGAGGTGCAAAAGGAGGGAGATGAGGGTGGAGTTAGGTTGGATGAGAAGAAGTCAATGAGTGGCTACATGGCACTTGACAGACAATGCCATTGCATTGGTAGCCTGGCCTGCTATCATAGCATATCATTGGTAGCCTGGCCTCACCAAATCAAAACAGTCCTAGAAGTGATAGCATCGACGTGGTACTCACAAAAGGTGGAAGCAATCAGAAACAACTGAACACTATTACACAAGCAGTTAAACCAAAATTTTGCACACACATCTCACACAATCAGCATAACAACAACTCCAAAATTTGGGACAGGAAATCAATGAACTAGTGGCAAAATTTGCAGTAAAGATGAACCAATTGTTACTCCGGGTAGAACCCAACATGATGGAAGAAATGAAGCTATTCTTTCTATGGACACATTTACGCCATGACATTTCCCAACGTACTAAAGATCAAGGCCCTAGATCTTTCATGAGGCTATTCAAATCCCCCAATGGATTGAGGCTAACATGGCTTGAGACAACCAAAACCCAACCTCAAGCTACACTCATAAACCCAAATCACCCCTCGAATTGGCCATGCCGATGGACATCGACGTCCAAAACTCTTAGTTTCATCACCAACATGATACAAAGATGGACATCCAAGATGCTTCAACTGTGATATGTATGGTCATCTCACTAAACATTACCGTAAATCGTAGAGGCGTAGATTGCAAATGACCCCACTCAATGTTCAAATCTTCATCACTGTCTCTTCATCAACTTCACTGGCAAAGTACACAAGAAAATGAATGAGCCAATCGCCAAGGGAGGTCAGTAATCCACAATTGCAATCCTTCACCATTTCTAGTAAAACATTCATCATTACCTTAGTAACTCACATAGCACACAATCCCACATTAGCATTATTTGACTCTAAAAGCTCTTTTTCATCAGTTAGTTCCAAACTAGTAGAAAAACATAACTTCAAAACCCAAGATGCACCTCACATAAAAGTTTTCTTTGGCAATCATGTACAAGCATATCAAACCCATACCATTATCGTAAACCCATTTGTCCTCAATGACACCACTTTCACCCATTATTTTTACATTCTACTCAGACATTGGAAGAAAACTCTTCCCACTGACCACAGGTTGTCTTTGGCTCAATGCCCACAAAGCACCCATCGATTCCCCATCATGCAAATTGTGTTAACAGCGTCATCCTTGATATTGATTGATCACCCTTTCCATTACAGATAGAACAATCCCAATTAGCATCCACAACATCAAAACTGATAGTTACAAAAGACCATAGCACACATCATCAAAATGCAACCCTTCTTTCAATCTCTGGGGGGGCAGATCAAAATTTCTAGCCAAAAGACCGTATTAGATAATTTGGGAAAATCCCAATTCCTAGCTTGGCAGTATTTTGAGAAATTGTAGCCCTTCTCCATGAAAAACTAGAGAAATAGGCAAAAACAACTACATTATCATTCACAAAATTATGAAATATCAACTATGTTCTCACTTGATAATTGCATAATCATGCAACATTGTGCAAAAAACTTAACTGTTCATTGTGAAATCAAACATAATTAAATTCTTACTTTATAGTGTCCTTGGGGAGAATCGAACCACTACCATTCCTCCATAATTCTATGCCAGTGGGAATGGTACGAAAGTCATAGTCTATAAAACACCTTGGAGTTTATGGAGTGAGAATCATCTGATGAACCTTGGTGGTATTCAAGGGAGAATGGTAGGGTCATAGTCTGCAAATATCTTGACAATGGAATTTACGGAGTGAGAATCACCCCTCTTTACTTATGAACTAATGAAAAATTTTTTAAAGTTGAATTAAAAAACCTCCCTTGTTATTGTAATCGTGTTAAAATTTTCCCATAAGTGCGATTAAAATACCCCTCCTTTTGAATGCGCGTGCTATACTAAATGTTTTGGAGGCAAGGACATGAGGAGGCAATGGCAAAGCATTCAATATGCAATTCTAGATGTTAAGAATAAAATTATTCATTGTAAGAGTTGGACTTCTCATTAAGGTTTTTTTTGCCTTTTGTTGAAAACTTAATAGTTCATGGATGCACAAATGGAAACCATAAATTTAAACATCTTTTAAACTTTTTTAACATTAAAGTCCCGATAAGAATGTCATGTCAGTGGTGCCATTCCGAGACATGAAATATGTAACATTGCCTTAACTATGTTGACACATGATCTAAACAAACATCATACACAACATTTAAGACCTAAATTCCACAACTGGTAAAAGAAAATTTGGACTAGTATTGGATGTACAAATGAGTACAATATCACTTTAAATAAAAAATCATAGTTCACAAGTACCTCCTCTCTTGCACATATATGATCTATGGTTTCAACACAAATGTGTCCATATTATGCATTGTTTGATCTCTTCATGGAGATGGACCAAGGTGCTACATAAGAGGAAAATACTTAACAAACATTTGGATTTAAATTTGTATTTCTACAACTGTTGATAAACCCGGCCACATTGCCATGCCGAACATCACCAACATTGTACACCATATCCTCCATAGAGACATAAAGGTCGAATCACTACATCCAATGCGTCCATTGTTGTCTCCTTTAATAACTTTACAAAAAATCTGAGAGAAGTGAATGTGAAGGAGGGATACATTGTTTGTGGGAATACTATGGTTGACATCAATAATAACTTGGTTGAGAATGTGTTCAATGTCCATTAGTAACAATTATGGAGTCAAGGTTTCAAGCTTTCTAGAAGAAGTTCGCAAGTTTAAAGATAAAAAGGCATTTCTTTTAGAATACCCAAGGAACCATAAAGTACTGGCCAGTTCCAGTAGTAGTAGATCACTTGTGTGGATGTGAAGTCTCCTATTCAAAGGCGATCATCAAGACCGTGCTAACCAACTTGAAAAATAATTTTGACTGCAAGTCTCCACTATTGCCTTAGGCCAACATGGTTGGAGTGCACCTATTGGGCACCCAAGTTCTCACTCAAATGTGCCAAATGAATGAGGAGATGGAAGGCAAACAGGAAAGCATATGAAGCACAATTGACTATAGTATATGAGTGACATCTCGGGGTGGATATTGAAGCCAAGGCAAAGTGGGCACACTTTGAGGTAGTTGCATCACGCAAAAGGGAATTTCAAGCACGATTGCAAATCGAGGTAGCTGACGAAAAAACAAAGAAGGCTTAAAAGTTGGCTATGGAGGAGAAGCAGAGAAGGCAAGAAGTAGAGGAGTGCATTACGTGCCTGAAGCAATAGTTGGACACTGAAATAGAGACAAAGATTGCACAGAGTGAGCTAAAGTCCATGGCAGCAACTCTTGAGATTCAAAAGACAGAAGAGGATGACCTTTTCAAACAACATTGCAATATAAAAGACTCATTGAACGTTAAAAGACACAACATGATAGAGTAACTACAAAAGGACAATAAGCAAACTAGAGCAGTGTTAAGCGGGTTGCAAGAAATCTTGAAAGTTGGGCAAAATGTCCAAGATGCAGATTGGGAACAAAGCAACTCCAAGCAAGATGAAATGTCCAAATATTAGAGAGACATGTACTACAACCTCCAACTCCAATACCATGCCACTATGCAGGAGCTTGCTAAGGCTACTGAAAATTCGAAGAAGCAATCGGCCAATAGTTCTAAATTGGAGGATAGAGTGACCCTCTTTGCAGACTACCTATAGAGATTGTCAAAGAAATTAAAATGGTTCAATTTTTTTGTAGGAGTTTAATGAGGCGATCGCCAAAAGTGAGTAGCGAGTGGAAAAATTGAAGGACAATATCCGCACCCTCAAGTTGAGGGAGAACATAATAAAAAAATAGCTTGCCAACAAGGAAACATAGACAATTGATAATCACTTGCAAAATAATATTCTCTCTCTCTCTCTCTCAGCCTTTTACGAGAGAGAGAGAGAGAGAGAGAGAGAGAGAGAGAGAGAGAGAGAGAGAGAGAGAGAATTTTCTTTTGCAACAAAGCATCTTATATCAAATTTCAATAGACGATCAAGGAGAGTGAATAATCCCCTCTCCCAAATATCAGATTAACCTAAGCTACCCTCAATCAATCAGCCTCTATCTCTCTCCACCCCCTACCCCTCCACATCGGCTCAGTGCCCCCTCGCCGTTGCTCCACTCCTCTCCCTTCACTCACCCCTTGGTCAACCTCCCTTGACCCCCCCCCCCCCGCCCCCCTTACATCCCCTCTATATATTCACATGTAGAATCTCTCCCAATGCCACAAATTCTCGCCCTCTCACCCTTCCGCAGCTTCGGGAATATCTCCACCGTTATCTTAATCACGTCTATGCCACAAATTCTCGCCCTCTCACCTTACCTTAATTCGAATCTCACCCGTGTAGCTAGAAATACTAATGCCCATTTTTTAACTCCCCGAAGGATGTGCTTTCCTCTTTAATGTGTGGTCCCTCCCCCCTCCCCAATCTCATGTCGCTCCTTCTTTAATGCCCCTATCCTTCATTGTTCCTTAATTTATCCCTCCCCACTTTATACCTTAGTTTAATCATGGCCTTGTTCTCTTCCTTTTCACCCTCTTCCTTTCTCCACAACTAATTAATAGGAAATTCTCATTTTTCAACCTATTGTAGGGTGCTATTTGTTTCTACTTGCCTTTCAATTAATCAATTAGCTCCTTGTTGCCTCTGGATTTAATTAATCTAAGTAACCTATGCCGCACTGCTCTACCTTGCCTCTGCCTGCGCCTTGCCGCCTGTCCTCTCTCCCTTCCATCATTCTCCTCTCTCAGGCTCTCCTCCTCAGTGCTCTCCCTCCCCTCCAAATATACTCGCTCAGCCTTAGCCCCCTCCCTCCCCTCCGAACTCTCTTGAATCAGCACCTTGGGATTCGCACGAAGGTTCAGGAAAAACAGCACATGAACAACTCCGATAAGCCACTGCACGCACATGTCTCAATGGGCATTTCTTTCAATCGGGTACATGAATCAATAGGGGGCCCCTCAATTTTTGCATAAGGTAAGTGCGAAAAGGGCAAACAAATTAATGGATAAGGTGAATTGATCAAGTGGGGGTACTTATGGGGCAAGCAAAAAGACCTAAGTGGAGTTTAGGGGTTTTGGAGATTAAATTGGGACTAAGTACAAAAGGGAGAGGAAAACGAGCTGAGATTGGAGCACGACCAATTCACAATCGCTGCTGCTGCCGGGTAAGTCTCTCTCTCCCCCTCGCTTTTCTATCCTTCAAGTTTTGGCCAGTTGGTATCGATCTGTTCCCTCAACTTTTGTCTCAAATCGGTGGAACCTCCTTTTCTTCCTCAGTATTAGCTTATCCTTTCTATAATCTTTCTTCGCTCTGCATCTCGCTTTCTAGTTCCTTACGAACCCTTTCACTTCCCCCGCCTACCTGTCTCTACATTTCACTTGAAATTTCTCTTCGCTTCGTCTTCATTAGCAATACAAAGCCTTTGTGGATCATTTCAATATGCCTTTGGAAGCAGATAGCTGTTCACGCTTGGCGAGTAGACTTTCATGACTCATTTCGAAGAACATGTCATTTTGCTGTGTATGTCGTATGCAGGCCGGACATCGTCACTCTGTTTATCCAGATTAGTCGACTATTCATAAATGTTTTCTGTGACTGCATTTGTGGAAACTTGATTCCCTCCTAGAGTTGTGTTCGAATTTGATTTTGAGGAGTACATTTGAAGTTCTGACCTTCAGTTCCAGCCTCATGGTAAATCCTCCCCTGCTATGCTTGACACGTGGATGGACTCTTTGTGAGTGGAGTTTTGTGAACTCCTGACGATACGTTGTGACTTAAACCCGGGCTTCCCTTTTTTACAGATTTCTGCCCCATATCTTGCTGTTTCCTTATCACAGCTGAGCCTGCTTCTCCGTCTCACCCTCCTCATGTGTTGGACAAAACTTTTAATTTGCACATCAATGTATGATTACCTGGCTATGATGACAGTTTATTGGCTTGAATCTTTTGTGAGTTGACTTTTAGGCTGTATGTTAAAACCTCGTCATGCTAGTCCCTTCTCCTAGTCTGTAGTTTGTGTTCTTGGCAGGCTTAGGTGCTGAGAAATAATTGGACATGATATAAAGTGCTCTCTCTTTGTCTTTGTAGTTTGTGTTTGTGGGCAGGCTTAGATGCCGAAAATTTGTTTTAATCTTCTCTCTCATGCTGATTCTGTCCTTGTTCTCAAGAGCAATGGACTACAAGCATATGAAGTGCTAATGAGGACATACGGTTAAGCATCTAACCTGTCCTTACTTTAAAGTTGTGGATGATGCAAGTAGGGACATCTTTGTGTCCACATGTAAGTAGGAACATCTTAACATGTCCACTAAATTTATTTTTGGAAACTTTGTGATTAGTTATTTCACTGAAGTTAAGGCCACACTGGTGTTGGGTTTGAGATGCCAAGTTTGGAAATTTATACATGGAAATTGATCAAATGATGCCTCTTTTCTCTGCAGTTGAAAGTCCACAGTTCTGTATCTATGTTCTGAAGGTTGCTGTTGTAGTCTGCTCTCGACAGTCTACTGTAGTGGTGTTTTGCATCTCTTGGCGTGGATGATAGAACATGGATAGCGATGGCAGGACAGGATTGCGCCGCATTTCGGTACCTGAGCAGGCAGAGCATCTAGCTCTGAAAGAATATGCAACAATAAAACTAATGCAAGTGGTTGCTGAGCGTGATGCAGCCGTAGTTGAGAGGGACAATGCATTTGCAGAAAGGAAATCCGCCTTGAATGAAAGAAATACTGCCTTTCTGCAACGAGACATTGCAGTGGCCGAGAGAGATGCAGCTATAATAGAACGAGATAATGCAGTCATTGCCCTGGATGCTGCAAGAGGACAGAGGACTGCTAGCTGGAACAATTACAAAAGGCAAGCAGATCTCAGAGGAAAGGACATGATAGCAATGCAGATGGGCTTACCAAACACGGTTGCTTTTGGACTGGAAGAGCTGGATGCTTCTATAGTAGGGTTTGTAGGCAACTCGGATAGAATGCAACTTGTGCAAAGGCAGAATTGCCGGTCACAAGAGAAACAGGGTTCGAAAAGTAAAAGATCCAAAAAGATATCTGAAGCTGGAGCTGAAGCACTGAAGTTGGATGTGAAAAAGAAAAGTGATCACTCGCAACAGCATGGAGCACATGTGCAGGAGGGGCCAGAGGAAGCTCTAGCTCTTGTCAGGTCGCCTGTTTTATTTGGTGTACAAGAGAGTTTACAACAGCTGCCCAAGAGCAGAGTCCAGCAGTCTGTGCAGGAGTGTAAGGAATCTGATAAAATAGCAATTATTAACACCCCTATACCCCATTGCTCCTGTACTGGGGTGAATCAATCATGCTATAGATGGGGGAATGGTGGCTGGCAATCAGCCTGTTGCACCACTGCAATGTCCCTGCATCCTTTACCAATGAATCCCAAGAAAAGGGGGTATAGGTTACCAGGGCGAAAAATGAGTGCAGGTGCTTTCCAAAAACTAGTCAAAAGGCTTTCACAGGAAGGTGTGGACCTGCTCCAACCTATTGATTTAAAGGATTACTGGGCAAAACATGGCACCAACAGGTATGTCACCATCAAATAACATCTCACAGCCTGACAATGGATGCTGATCAGATATCTCTCCCCAGCATTGATGCCAGAAAAATGCTGGAACCCAAACTAGATGATGTGAGGATTGCTTTACGCGTATGGATTCTGAGGTTTCGGATATGTTTTGAGCTTGCTCAGTGTTCTCCAGGAAGAAGTCTGCATAATGAATTAGTGGATTGTTTGGAGTCTAGAGCATGTCTCAGATCCAGGAGCCTTTTGAGAACTAACGGCTGGTCAGCAATTTCTTTAGCAAGCTGGACCTGCAAAGGTGGATTATCGTACTCAGTGCTGGCCATGGAGGTTAAAATTGCAAATATCCTTACCTTTCCTATGGTATAAACTTTAATAAAGTCTGTGTATCAGTGAAGGAAGAAATCAGAGGGGCCTAATTGAAGATTAGGACTCCCAAGCCACAGCATTGAAGGCTCTCTGGAATTTTGAATTGTGATTTTGAAATTTTGGTTAATAGTTTGCATTTATGTTCTTATTTTTATTGATTTTCAGGGACTTTGAATCTCATTTCTTACACTTAATAATTCTCGTGAATAGTTTCTTAATCAGACACAGGTTTCTCAATTTTCCTGCCTGTGTTGGAATGAAATTTGCAACAAAAGGAGTTTTTGATCTCACTGTTTTCATTTTATGTCTATGCTCATGTTTACATTTTGCAGGGTTTCTCTTGTTTTGTATCTCAGCTGCATATCAAGTCCAGCCATCCTTGGCTGTTACTTAATTATCACGTGCCTGTCTTGCTGTACGTTACTGTTGGTGGTTTTTAGCCTTGGTCACCACAGACTGCATGTCTGGAAGCAAAAACTTTCTACGTAATGGCTTGCTTAGCCCCAAACCGATGTATGGGCTCTTTTGCCACCTCTTTGTCACTGTCTCCTTGCATCCTACCTGATTCCGCCTTTGCTTGCCTCTCCACCCCTATGTATTATGTATTTTGTGTGTGTGAAGTATGTGTGTCTAGAAATTTGAAAATGTTTGTGTTCGAAACCCCTGAAACATGTTTCTAGAGATGTTTCTTATGACACTCTACAGTACAGGATTGGAATTTGTTGCCACAGTAGGTTGGACATTGCATTGTATTTGTGGGGTAGTTGTCTGTCAGTTTGGGAATCTTTCTTGGGAGAACTCTTGCTAGATTTTGGCATTCTCCTGCCTTTAAAGAGACACCATGGCTTCAAAAGTGTGCAACAGATGACCTAACGGTTGTAGTATCCATTTTTAGAGTGTCGGTGTCCACCTTGATTTGATGACAACTAATTTTGCCCGCCTATAGAACGAACTCTTGGAATGTGTATGCTACCTCCATTCATTCAGAAAAATTGTTCCAAACACCATGATGTAGCCTATGATTTTACTGTTACAATATGTTGAACACTGGACATCATTTTTAAAAAGAAGTATTAGATTGGTATGCATTCTGTTTGATTTCTTTCTATACCCAATTATATCCGCAGGATTTCTTGTTGAGCAAGATAGAGGAATGGAATGTTTACACATAAATTTCCCATTCAATTTGTAAGAGATAGTAAGGTGTGGTTATGAAGGGACCTGGTTTCTCTTGTATGGATGGGGCCTGTTGCATGTGGTGTAATACACTTGTTACCAGCAAATAGCAGCAGGTAGAAGTGCTGTGCTATCAACTCTGCATGTCTTTGCCTACAGTCACCCCAGGTTTCAGTATTTGGAGGAAGATGAATGCATGCCACTCTTGCCATACAGTAAGGCTGCAGTAGGAGTCTTGGCAAGCTGATCTTGTTCAATGAAATGCGACTCCAGAGAATTCTTAGAATTTATGTGGCCCAGTTTATAATCTTTGGTGCTGCAGTCATCCATGAGATAGAACCGGATGACCTATAGCTGTTATTTGGTGAAGAGGGAGTTTCTTCATTTTTTTCCATTATGCATGGCACTTTCTTTCCTGAATGCTTGGAAAAAGGTGGAGGCATGCTTTGATTTACATGAGTGAGCATTGGAAGGTGAGCTTGTACTGGTAGCCCTTCCTTCAATTATGGGGTTTTGAATCTAGTATTAACAGAGAAAGAACAAGTGCTTAGCTAATACTGTATACCTTTCCATTTTGGTTGAGATTTTATATGCACCACAACAATGAAAAGTTCATCTGACATTGCTAGTTAACAACTAAAATTTTTATAATAGCTTGGATTATTAACAGGATAGTACTTTAGAATCTATATTTGTATGATGGTTATATCATAGTCTTATCAAGGTATGTATAATACTTTGTGCTTTGTCGAGGTGTGAATCTAGAAAGGCTGGCAGCTGACAAGTGAGGTTCAAAAACTTAGAGGGCTAAATAAACTAACAGCAAATATTGGACTTTTTTAACAAGTAAGCATTCTAGCCACTTCTAATGTTTATCTCTATTAAAGGCAAATACAAGAGAATGCTAATATGTGATAATAGTGTGTATAACAATTGTGCATGTCTAATGAGATGCATTGAGGATGTTTTTAATAGGTCCTAAAATGCTCTTATGCCCTCAAGATTGTCAAAGATGCTATCCAAATAAGTCCCCTGGGAAAGGTAGATGCAGTTTTGCTTTTCGATAACATTGTCCTTACCCATGTTGGTAGGTTTCATGAGTGCTACTCAGCAAATTGAATCTAACATATACAAACAGCAGCAAAAGCTTCAAGGAATATTAACAAGAGGAAATAGGAATTGTGAACTTGAATCAACAAATTTCCACCTTCATTTATAAGCAATTGGAATAAAAGGCAAGGAAATCATTTTCCTTGTGACCATGAATCAACTTTTTTCCACCTTCATTAATAAGCAATTGGAATGATGGCAAGGAAATCCCCTCGGACTTTGACCAAGGGTGAGGAGAGATCTTCTTCACGAAAGTCATCTTCTTCGCGGGTAAGGGGAGCCAGTGCATGGATCGCTTGGACCCGTGCATTGAGTCCTTTGCCTCTTGTAGGGAGGTGGTTTTAAAGAAAATCTTTGAATCTATTGAGCGAAGTGCAAAACAAGAGGAGGAAAATTTGCTAAATAGAAAAATGTCTTTGGGTTTATAAAGAAGGGTTATAAGGGGAGAAGTATATCTCCATCCAAAGGTAAAGGAGTCAAAAGATTGGATGATATGTGAATTGACTCTAAAGTGTGAGAGAAATGTGTCTCTAAAGAGGCTTTTAGGGAAATCTTTATTTAATATTTTATTATATAAAAAGAACATGAAATATTTGGATATGATTAAATTTATTAGGAGATTGAAAATGAAATAAGCGATTGTTAAGAAGCTGAACAATGCATTCCTCCAATGATTCTGGTCATAGTATCTAAACAAGAAGGTGCGAAGGGAGTCAATGTTTGTCCCACTTGATGTCAAGATTTGAAAGTGCGTCATCTTCAATAAATTTACCTTTCAAGATTTGAAAGTGCACCATCTTCAATATTTGAAAGTGCATCATCTTCAATATTTGAAAGTGCGTCATCTTCAAGAACTTTATCTTTCTGTGCTGAAGTGGCAGAGAATTTTTGTTGGGAGTTTTTGACCTTGGAGGAGAGTTAAGATTGATGAGATGAGAGGGACTCAAGGCAATCTTTTCGACTTTGGGGAATATTTGGGAGGGAAGGAAGTCCCTTTATTTAAAGAGGTGAGAATTTTTTTCAAAGAGGAAAGGGAAAGGATGTTGAGGGTAAGGGAGGGACTTGGAAGGTTTACGGACGAATTTGGCTACTTCAAGTAAGATAACTCTGAAGCAAAAGGTGATAAGGGAGAAGATGGCTTCTTTGGGAAGTTTGGAGGCCCAATTCAAAAAGCAAAGAATTTAGCTTGGAGGGATTGAAGAGGGGAAAAGGTGTCCATGGAATAAGCATGTACCATATCATACGGTCTAACCAACAGATACACGATTTACACAACATATTTGTTTTCTTGATTAGGCAAGCACATTTTAAAGAACACCAAAGAGACATTCCGATAGTTTTTCACATAATAGCTATCTTCTTTATAGGAAGTTGCAAAATTGTTTCAACTAGCTTGGAATTTATGGAGTGAGAATCATCTCATGAACCTTTGTGGTGTTCACAAACACCTTTAATCATAGATCTTACATCCTAATCATGCAAAAAATGAACTATCCTAATAAAAAAAGCCTACATCCTAACCAAAAAATGAACTATCCTAATAAAGATGTACTATGTCAAAGTATATACTTAATGGGAAGAATCCAACCACTACCATTCCTCGATAATTCTATGCCAAGGAGGTACCAGGTATATATTTGTTTAGTCTACAAACACAAGCCAAATGAATAGAATTTAAGGAGTGAGAAGCATCTCATGAACCTTGGTGGTGTTCACAAACTCCTTAGTATCTCTTACCTTAACCATACCTATTCATGTGAATCTTTCGTCATGTCATCACCTTCAATGGTGTCCATATCCCAAGAAGCCTTGGACTAAGTGGAGGTATGCAACATTATAGTTGATGCAATGATATGAGGTAATGACAAAGTGTTTAATATTCACAAAGTGTTAATATGAACTATGTATCATTGCCTTAACTATGTTGACACACTATGTAAACAAGAGGCACATGTGCCTAGAGCATTGCCCTTGCCCCCAAGAGGCTGAGTATAATTTCTGTTGTTCCGCTTTCAAAGGGCATAAAAAATAGAAAGTTTGTAGTAGCTAGAGCTCTGTGTCCCTAACGGGGCAGTGCTAACAAAAATCATACACAAAAATTAAGACCCAAAGTCCACAACTTGTAAGAAAAAAATGAATTAGCTAGTATTGAATGTTCAAATGAGTACATATCATGTATCAAAAATCATAGATCGCAAGTAGCTCCTCTCTTGCACATATGTCGTCTATGGTTTCAACACAAATGTATCCATATTCTGCAACATCTACTCTCCTCATGGAGATGGACCAAGGTGATAAATAAGGAGAAAATACATAACAAACATTTGGCTTTGAATTTGTATATCTACAGCTGTTGATAAACCGGGCCACATTGCCATGCTGAACATCGCCAACAATGCACACCATATCCTCCATCGAAACAAAAGGGTCCTCTTGGAGAGAGTACTTCTTTAGCCTTGGTCTAACCTCACACAATTCTTTCCAATCTTGATACACATATTTGTCACCTCCATAAGTATCACCACATCAATAAGGTTCTTAATGAAGCACTTAAAATACAACAAAAAATGCATTACAAATAACCTTTCTCTTCTTCTCCACAACCTCATAAAAAGTGGTAGAGAATATGCGCTAGTATCATTTTACTTTCAGTGTGGATGACAATAACATCATCCCGTAATGAGGTTATGGTGAATTTTTTAAAAAAATCATCAGAGAATGGCACTAGTGCCACTCTCCAAATTTTGACAGATCTGTGTAAATAAATTCAATTCATACACTTTGGGAAAACAAACATTACAATGCATTGGGTTCATATCACAAAAAACCAATATCAATTTAAAAGTGGCAGTGCTATATTATTGAAATGGTCGCTACCACTATTTTTGAACTAGGATTGACATGCCATAGATCCCTTTACAATTCATCTAGAGACATAACAAGAGGAATGATAGCAATATCTTTGGTAGCTATAGGAGGCAAGGGTCCCATTGGCTCACCATCATCTTTTGAATCACGTGGTGGTGGCAAAGCAGCATGTGTTTGTAGTGGCTTTTCGATTCGAGACCAAAATCTAATCTTTGGATCATTTGTTAAAAGATCAGAACAAATGGACTCGACTTCTACGGCTTGTGATTTTGTCATCACCAAGGACACCACTCTTCTTTCAGAGGATAATGCATGCCTTGTCACAACTCCTTTGGTGAAGAAGTCAACTACAAACTGATCATCCCTACAAAAACACATGATGCTTTCTTTCATAATGCATTCCTTGATGGCCTCTTGTAGATCCTTTGTTTCCTCCTCCTCATCACTATCAACCATGATATTATCCTCAAGTATGTTGTAGAGCTTGGCAACTTGCAAGAGGTGATCAAATCTGGCATATCCACCATCTGAGCTTAAGAATGTCAAAATGCCAAATGTTTCAGTCAGACCCATCAGCACCTCATCTTCTGTGTGAATAACACACACGAATCTTCGACTCCAAATTGAACACTCATCAATGGCATTGTTAAGATTTGCCATCTCTGTCATATTCAAAAATGACAAAAGAACAAACTGTGATGGAGACACTGTGGACCGCATTACACCTTTAATTAACTTCCCAAATGTAGTTTTATTCCAATCAATGTTTTTTGCAAACCCTTGTGTAGTGTCAAGCACACACAAGCTGATAGCAAGTTCGTCTGGAAAGTGTCGTGACAAAAACTCATCACCTTCCATCTCCATATTGACAAGAGAGACCGTCCATGGAAAACACTTTTTTGACTTGACACTGTCATCATTTCTTGCTTCTATTAACCATTTAGCATAGCTAATTGCAGCTAGTGGGAATTTAGGTGTTGATCTACCAACCTGTAGCTTTTCCTTTAGCCATGTCTCACAAATTCCATTAAATCTTTCAAAAGCAATGGAAGTAATACCAAAATAACTTGCAAAGTTATCCCATGTTCCAAAGGTGGGATTTGCATGTTGTGAGGTGAATACTTTCATAAGATCCTCTCTAAGTGCTTTGTCTTGCTTCATTCCCAATGCCCTTTGAGCCATGTCGGGAACATTCTTGTTATCTTTCTTGGACTTGATGAGTACAATGTCGCCTGACTCTTTCTCCTCTTGGATCTTTCTTACAATGTCAATATCCAATCCCATTAAGTGTCTCATATATGCTATGGTCAGTTTGACGACCTCTCTCCTACACTGATCTCAAAATTTGTATCCATTTTTCATATATGTCATCCTCATAGGTCACCATATGGGTGTCTTTGGTGGCGAAGTTGGCACCCATTGACACATTTGCAATTGTTACAAAATCTTGAAAAGAAAATCATAAATAGTACATATAATAGATGAGATCGAGTCAAACATCGATAGCATTCTTTCAAAATTGATGACACTCTGATTATTCTCACTTAAGAGAGAGTGAATGCCATTCTCATGATTCTCTCTATGAAAAATGGTACTTTAGCTTTTCCTTAAGAGAGGAGATTAAGAATGGCACCAGTACGACTCTCTCTTTTGTGAAATAACTAGATCCAGTCTCCAAAATAACTTGTAACTTGAATTGAAAAGTATACTTGAAAATTTCATGAACAAATATAGCAATAAAAAGAGAGGAATACTTACGTAAGTGTTTTGGCGATCTGCATGACCTTTCACAAGTCCTGGGGCTGGCTTATTTGGTCGTCCAAACGTAGTCTATTGGCGAGACCTTAAATGCTGTAAGATGTCAATGTATGGCTGGTTATTTAGAATTGTTTGAGCCTCCATGTTAGCCATCGATGATATCTTGTAGCTCACACCGATCGGAGCATTGACAACAATTCACGACTTCCTCCTTGTATAGAAGCTCTTCCTTGTAGCAAACACTTCTCCTTGTGGTGCACTTTCCACGAAATTTTTTGCTGCAAGTATTGAGTGCTGGCCTGCAAGAATCCAATAATTATATTCCCGTAATCTTTAATGTGAATATGCTATTACATGATTTCTCCTTGCAACCTCCATTTCAATATATACCATAGCCAATATCACTAGTGCCACACACATGAATTGCATGAGATTGGCACCAGTGCCGTTTTGTACAAACTCACATGGAGAATTCTCTACAATCTCACTTTAGTGGGCACTCATGTAATTCTCTGTGTGACTGACACAAATGAGATTAGCACTAGTGCCATTCTGATAGAGAATAGAACTAGTGCCATTCTAATAGTGAGTGCCATTCTAATCCGCGAGAGTTTGTGGATAGTGGCACTATGCCAATGTCTTAAAAATGTTATGCATAAATGTTCCACATCTATTTCCATCTTCCCTATGAGCCTGGCAATGCTGCCAATCTACTTAGAATGAGAGTGGCAAACTAATTCAGATTGTGGAGAATGGCTTGAGATTGGCACCTGTGCCATTGTATAAAAAATATCAATGCATAAATCTTTCAGTTTAGCATGGCACCGCTATAATCTACTTCTTACATGTTTAATGTGAATATGCTATTACAGGATTTCTCCTTGCAATCTCCATTTCAATATATACCATAGCCAATCTCACTAGTGCCACTCACATGAATTGCATGAGATCGGCAATAGTGCAATTCTATACAAACTCACATGGAGAATTCTCTACAATCTAACTTCAGTGGGCACTGATGTGATTCTATGTGTGACTGACACAAATGAGATTGGCACCAATGCCATTTTGATAGAGAGTGCCATTCTAATCCATGAGATTTTGTGGATAGTGGCACTGTGCCAATGTCTTAAAAATGTTATGCATAAATGTTCCACATCTGTTTCCATCTTCCCTATCAGCATGGCACTGCTGCCAATGTACCTAACATTGACATAGACATAGACATAGAATGAGAGTGGAAAACTAATTTAGATTGCGGAGAATGGCTTGAGATTGGCACCTGTGCCATTCTACACAAACTCACATGGAGTTGGATGGCACCACTGCCATCGTAATCCAGGTGATTTTGTGTAGAATGGCATCGGTGCCATTGTATAAAAAATATCAATGCATAAGTTTTTTAGTTTAGCATGGCACCACTGCCAATCTACTCCTTACATGTTTAATGTGAATATGATGCTATTGGATTTTCCCTTGCAACCTCCATTTCAATATATAGCATATCCAATCTCACTAGTGGCACTCACATGAATTGCATGAGATTGGCACCAGGGCCATTCTGTACAAACTCACATGGAGAATTCTCTACAATCTAGCTTGAGTGGGAACTGATGTGATTCTCCGTGTGACTGACACAAATAAGATTGGCACTAGTGCTATTTTGATAGAGAATGGCACCAGTGCCATTCTAATCCATGAGAGTTTGTGGATAGTGGCACTGTGCCAATGTCTTAAAAATGTTATGCATAAATGTTCCACATCTATTTCCATCTTCCCTATGAGCATGGCACTGCTGCCAATCTACTTAACTCTAACATAGACATAAAATGAGAGTGGCAAACTAATTCAGATTGTGGAGAATGGCTTGAGATTGGCACTTGTGCCATTGTATCAAAAATATCAATGCATAAATCTTTCAGTTTAGCATGGCACCGCTGTCAATCTACTCCTTACATGTTTAATGTGAATATGTTATTATAGGATTTCTCCTTGCAACCTCCATTTCAATATATACCATAGCCAATCTCACTAGTGCCACTCACATGAATTGCATGAGATCGGCAGCAGTGCAATTCTATACAAACTCACATGGAGAATTCTCTACAATCTAAATTCAGTGGGCACTGATCTGATTCTATGTGTGAGTGACACAAATGAGATTGGCACCAATTGCATTATGATAGAGCATGCCATTCTAATCCATGAGAGTTTGTGGATAGTGGCATTGTGCCAATGTCTAAAAAATGTTATGCATAAATGTTCCACATCTATTTCCATCTTCCCTATTTGCATGGCACTGCTGCCAATCTACTTAACATTGACATAGACATATAATGAGAGTGGCAGACTAATTCAGTTCCTAATTCAGGTGAGTTTGTGTAGAATGCACAGGTGCCATTGTACAAAAAATATCAATGCATAAATCTTTCAGTTTAGCATGGCACCACTCCCAATCTACTCCTTACATGTTTAATGTGAATATGCTATTACATGATTTCTCCTTGCAACCTCCATTTCAATATATATCATACCCAATCTCACCAGTGCCACTCACATAAATTACATGAGATTGGCACCAATGCCATTCTGTACAAACTCACATGGAGAATTCTCTACAATCTAACTTGAGTGGGAACTGATGTGATTCTTTGTGTGACTGACACAAATGAGATTGGCACCAGTGCCACACCAGTGCCATTCTAATCCATGAGAGTTTGTAAATAGTGGCACTGTGCCAATGTCTTAAAAATGTTATACATAAATGTTTCACATCTAATTCCATCTTCCCTATGAGCATGGCACTGCTGCCAATCTACTTAACTCTAACATAGACATAGAATGAGAGTGGCAAACTACTTCAGATTGTGGAGAATGGCTTGAGATTGGCACCTATGCCATTGTATAAAAAATATCAATGCATAAATCTTTCAGTTTAGCATGGCACCGCTATCAATCTACTTCTTACATGTTTAATGTGAAAATGAGAGTGGCAAACGTATTGAGATTGTGGAGATTGGCACCAGTGCCATACTCCAAAAACTCTCATGGATTAGGATTGTTATGAGGGTCCAAGGTAAAATAATTCGTATGCATCCACTCAAGGTCTAGTAGTTATGTTATAAATTCTAAAACAAAGGACTAGACTAGTGACAAAATAACAAGGAGGTACATTAACAATTATATCAATTACCACTGCCAATCTACTCCTTACATGTTTAAATGTGAATACGTTATTACATGAAAAACAAATTGAAATAAGTTCCAACTTGTCACAAGATTTCTCCTTGCAATCTCCATTTTAATAGATATCATACCCAATCTCACTAGTGCCATTCTTTTAGTTTAGCATGGCACTGCTGCCAATCTACTCCTGTAATGTTTTAATCCAAAATATTATATTTCATGGCTTTTTTTTGAAATAAGTGACAACTTGTCACATGATTTCTCCTTGCAATCTCCATTTTAACATATATCATAACTAACTTATCACATGAAAGGGAAAAGAAAATGAGAGGTGAGGAGCTCTCTCATTTAGATGAGATGAGGAGTTCTCTCAAGCTTTTGTGTACATAGAGATGTATGAAGTGAGATGGAGGATAAAGCATGTAGGGAACTGAATGTAGCATGCTAAGTTCTTATGAACAAGTAAGAAACAAGACCAAAGAGATGGATCATAAACATGCAAGAGGAACCTAAAAAGAGGAGAAAGGAAGTTATGTAACATGTGCAACGAGCAATGGGCTATCATGGAGGTGTAAAAGCGAGAAAGGAGCTTGAGGAGACACGATTGTGAAGCTAAAGGAATGCATGTAGGAGGCTAATTGTAGCATGAAATGTTCTTGTTGGCAAGGAAGAAAATTACAAAGATAATAGAGCATAACCTGGAAAAGGAGGAACTTGGGCTTTCAAGTGGAGAGAACTACTCACAAGATGGGAATGAAGGTAAAGGATTGGGGTGGGTTAAGTTAAGGCAGGAAGGAAGGCTATGGCAAGGTGCATTTAAGAATTATGGAAGTATGTTTTGTGGCAAGAGGAAAGTAAGTGTAGGAGGAGGGAAGCACAGTATGTATATATATAATGGAGGAGTCGTCGTTGCAAAGGTAGATAGAAGGTTAAGAGGAGAAAACATGGAAGTTGGAAGCCAAAAAGATAAATGTTGAGTGGTTGTAATTTGTAGGAAGACCTATAGCTAAGATTGGCTTAATTTTAGTGGGGAAGGAAGAACTATTCAAGGAGAGGCATTTTTTAATATAAAGGAGGGTGAAGGAGTGAAGTAAAGTTAATTATTGGACAGGTAAGGAAGGTGTAGCAGGGCAGTGGTGGTAGTCCTAAAAATCAAAAGAGAAAGGAAGGAAAGTAAGAATGTGGGGGTTTTATGAGAAGATTCATACACATAATCAAAGAGAGAATGAGGGTGAAAGGCCCAATAAGTGAAAAGGAAAGAGTGTTAGCCATGAGAATTGATAGAGTAGTGGAAAAGGACATTGTGAAGAGGGAGAGTAAGAGCAGCAAGTGTGTGTGTGTGTGTGTGTGTGTGTGTGATCCTTTCATTAAAGTATCCACAAGAGACATTTTACAATAACCTAACATTTGACAACACATCAAAAATTTGTATATACATTTTAAAGAAGTTATAGGATTGATTTTTGCAATAAACATATATCATAAGGCTTAAACCTTTTGATAATACACTTTAGATTCCCTATATATTTATAAAAAGAGGTTATGTATTTCCCTACTTATTTGAACTAAAATGGGATACAGAAAAATGGAATAACTCATATGGTATACAATTTTTTCTCATTTACCAAATCACACAGCAAAATGAAAGATGATGTGGCATGGGTACATGATTTTTCAATCCCTCTTATTTCTTAGATAATCTTGTATGGCCTCTTATATGGAGATTAGGACTATCAAGGTGAGTTAAAAAAAAATTTCACCTTGTATTTGAAAGGTTTGTGGCTAGGAGTCCACTGGTCAATAGTTAGTTGTCCTTGTTGGTTATAAAACATGGGGACTTATTGAATCCAACAACATAAAAATTAATGGAATGACATGAGATGAGGTGAAAAGATGTAGGTCATTGAGATTTTCAATACAATGAAGATGGCCTAGCTTGGTGGACTCTCCATTGGTGAAGATTTGTACTTAGTCTCACCAAACCAAATAACATATACTCTAGGGTAAATTGTCTATTGAAGTGATGTATGTGTTATCATATATGACTGGATTGGCTATAGTTTCCATAACGCCACCTAGTGTCAAATGACATGGTATAGGTTATCAATATGCTGTGCACTCTAATTCTTGTAATAGACCATCATAGTATCATTTGATATTGCTCCAAATTCTCCAAGTGATTTTTCATCCAAAAGGCATCACATGAAATTAAAATGTACTCAATTTTGTATAGGTAGTGCCATGATTATTTATTTCTTATTAGACCTAGATATGCATTGTGAATGTTGTGCATGAAAAGATATCATGAGATTGAATTCCACTTGGGGGCACCTCTTGAAATATGCATAATAGAACTCTACAAGATATGGTCCCAATATTCACTCTTCTCAAGTGTGACAACTTTTACATTTAGGTACCTCAATATCTGGTCACTCATTCCAATGGTGGTCAGCACATGTCTTGGCCATGTATTGCCTCATTGTTGATTTCATAGCATATAACAAGTTTGTGCACATGCGTGTGCATGCACACACACACACACACACACACACACACACACCTCCCCTCCCCTTGATAGGGTGTTAATGATGAGGGGTTTGGGATAATACCTCCCGACAATGGGAGTATTAACAATGCCACTCCATAAGGCACCATACTATGGAAATTAGCACAAGGGTTAAGGAAGTACAAGGTTAATACTAACACAACTATGGAGGGGTAGAATCACCCTCCATTCATACACATAGAAGGAATAGTTACCCTTTATCCCAGTAATGGTCCGACAACCCTCCAGCATGGACTTGTTTTCACTAAGGGTTAAAGATGAACCTTAGATGTATGATTAAGGAAGGTGGATAAGAACTTCTATGGAATTTTTACAAATGCATAGGTGCCAATTTTCCATGTTATGGGGCTTTTGAATATAAAACTTTGGATGAGTTGCCCTGGGAGGTCGATAGTTACCCCTAAAACCTATGGTGAATTATACCATGAGAAGGACATGCCAAGACATGGACACTAAAAGGACATATGGTTTTCTATAAGACACTACGTGATATACTACACTAGGGTTATAAGACAACCCTCGAAGTAGTAGTGAATACAGGTGGAGTTCCACATGCATAGTGGTCCCCATCGCTAACTAACCTTGAGTGTACTGTTGGCGGCCTAACTGGCAGTGCAATAGAATTATGTAGTACTAGCTCTTGCAATCAATGAGGTGGGCACATGCGTACACGGAGATACGTTGGTGCCAAAAGCAATGAAGAGGAAAGGTTCGGCGCTCAGGACTCCAGAAGAAACAAATGCATTTGATTGCATCTTTGAACTTTGAAACACGATACCCCATAAGGCTTTGGATGCCTTGGGAGTAGCTCACACATTGAATGGGAGACTCTGGCAACAAAGAGCTAGTAGAGATTTGAGTAATAGCAGGAGATACACTACGAACGGCGGTTCTGACACCTCCGAGAAGAGGCCCTTGACAAGGAGGGAGGACGGTGGATGGGATAAGAGCCAGCAACAACTCAATCTACCCCACTTGAAATGGATGAGACCTAGGTGAGTCTTTTGCTTTTGCAAGCCTCCCCTTATGACGAAAAACAGGCTGCGAGCAGTTGCCAGCCTAGTGAGCCAATCCCCCTATCATGGCGCGATCCCTACATCCAAGTGCCTAGAAAGAGAGATAGGGAGAGCTTGACACCTCCACCAGAGTGCCTTAGCAACCAAGCACAAGGATGCTACCATTAGATCCCTTGAAGCCTAGCTCGTAATGCCTAGCATATGACCAGGAAACGGGACCGAGTAGGAGTTTCCACAGACATTTATGTGCGGGTTGACGATTGAGACGAGTATGTTTGAGAGTAGTAGACACGCTAGTCGTCTCTGTCGACTCATTTTTTTAGAGAGCTCATACTCCACAGAGTAACATAGGAGCACTCAAAGTGCATTGCTTGGCTTCACCAAGGAGCTCCCCACTTGCACAAAGATGTATCGTATCCAAACTTTGAGTCCAACACCTCATCCTCCTAACGGATTGGGAGTCTCATGCCAGAAAGGCCGGCGTCCTAAGAGTGTAAAAAATATCCCATGGCCTCTCCCATAAAGAGGAAAAGGAAGGGGGCAAGAGGGAAGCCTTGTAAAACCAAACAGGATAAATGAAATGCCTATCCTGTGTGGCCACCGATAGTCCACCGGACTGGAGCTCCCAACATAGAGGGCTGAGACCCCTTGGATCTGTCTCTCTAAAAGGCCCAATCTTAGCATCATACCCTTTAGGAAGGACCACTCCAACCTGTTGTCATACACCTTCTCAAAGACCAAGAGAGAGGTTGAGCCTCCTCTCCAGCCCAATCCACTATCTCCCAAAAGGTAAAAATGTTGTGGAGGATGCTGTGTCTCTGAACAAAACCAGTCTGTGTGTCGCATGCACACGTTGAAGAGGCGAGATACCATCACACTGGTTGGAGTCAGTCCTAATGTAGTGTGTGTGATCGATGTAGTGGAGTGAGGATATCAAGGCGTGACTAGAGGGAGAACCACAGTGATCTCTGGGCATATGCTACATAGTATAAGTATTTGTGACTCACTCACTGCTGGATGAATGAACGCAACGCAGTAGTTGGTCTTCGAAAGAAATGTAAGTCCTCAACAAAAATGCTGTCAACAGTTAGAGGCAGTCAGCATGAGCCTGAGAGCTAGGGAAGGCTACACGCCCACAGATGAGTGCTTGGACCATCAGGCATGGGGACATTGCTAATGTATCATAGTGGATGACTGTGTGCCCAGCATGTGACTGGGTAACACGAGCAGGGAAGAGTTCCTTCTAGCACTAGTGCGTGAGCTTACGAGGGGACGAGAACATCTGGGATGAATGTAGATGCGTGAACCATCTATGTTTGTGATGCTTACAATCGAGATGCCCCCCATCGCACGTTGAAGTTTAATATCATTCAGTATCTTCTACATTGCCTCGCCAGGGAGCCTCTCACCTGCTTACACATATAGGTGACTTGAAAAACCTTTTAGTCCATTGGAAGGAAATGAGGTACGCGATGCCTGGCTCCTCATGCATGATCGAATGCATAATATAGTTGGCATCAGGACTGGATTGGAGGGAGGATCACAATGATCTCTAAGAGAACTATGCACTAACTAGTACTTTACGGTTCGTGTACCGTCAGTGCTCACAATACCAGTCTTTGATGAGCTGCATGGTAGCCTTCACAAAACTAAAGCCATTATCTGATAGTGTAGCCATAGAGATCTGAAAGATGCACTAGTCAAGACCAAGCAAAATAAGACTAAGCAGAAAAGGAGGAGGATAGATCGCCCCCAATGATGAAGGAAGCATTAACAACACAAATCAAGAAGGCACCTCGAGAGCTAGGCATCCAAGGAAGACTCAAAGCTAGCAAGAAATGGTGACAAGTGCTCACACAATGAAAACACAAAAGAAGAGTGTTGCACCAAGTATTGTTATGCTTGTTCCAAGCATGTCCATGATTGTTTGGAATGCTAGTATCACAACAAGCAATGAGCTTGATGTCAACTATCTCACCCAAGAGTCAAAACTAAAAGACAACATACACCCTCTCGTAAAATCAAGGAAGCGGAAGAGGTTATGGAAAAAGAGGTTGAGGAGACCAAGAGCCATGTTAAAGGGTTAGAGAAAAATATATGCAGTGCTACTCCTATGAAGAAGAAAGCCATGTCAAGACCAATTGTAAGCTATGTGACAAGAGCACGTTAAACTCTCCGATACAACTCGAAGGGAGATAAGTATATTGAGAGGTCAAATGCCAAAAAATTCTAGTAGAGCTGCTTGATTGGACGAACATTAGTGCAGTGACCCAACCTAAGGGATCGATAAGAAGTATAAAAAAGATGCCACCAAAAGGGATCGACATCAACAAGAAGGATCAAATCAAAAGTGCATTCAAAATAGCAAGAGAATTGAAAGGGAAGGCTCCTATTCTAGAATTCCAAGAGCACACCCTAGAATGGGTGCAGGCCCTAGAAAAACACCACAGTTGGTCTACCTTATCCCTTGGTACCTCGATTTCACAATGGAGGGTATGGAAATGACACATCATGTCCCCGCTTTTCATTGACACTCCACTTTTCGAGGCCCTTGAGAGAGTATAGGTCCATTCTTCCTTCTACAAGGGGGCTTTTGGCACAGTGCTAAAGTCCCCACCAGCTACAACAGCTTTAGTATCAGCATATGATGGGGTTCCTAGGCTCAGGCTAGTTGTAGAGAACTCGGAGTCCCTCTCGGAGATGATTCTTCTCGAGACCTTGGATGGGGGAACACTTTGACACAGGTTGGAGATCTCTGGGCTTCTTGGATAGTGCCTACATTGTAAATAGTTGGGGCACCCAGCCTATCCTAGAGGGAAGACACAATGAAGCCGCCTCCTCTCTAACCGCCCCCCCTTCGGATCCTTCTCCCCTTCCCCCCATCCCCGTTGCCGTCTAGATTCCCCCTCTACTCCCCCCCCTCCTCTAGCACCTCTTGAGGTTATCACCCTCATCACCCACCCCCTCCCTTCCCCCCCCTTGTTCCACCTCGTACAAAGAGCCATCCGCCCCCTCCTCCTTCCGAGCCCCTCCTGCCGCTCAACCCTCAGGCAAGGGCAAGGTTCCAGCCTCTTACATAGCCCCTCTCATAGAGCATCAGGGTAGAGCCTCCCCTCAGAGGACTTTGGACTCATGGCAGGAGTCAGAGGGGTCTCCTTCTTAGGTTTCGGATAAGCTTCGATCGCCTATGGCTCGTTGGATTTCTTCCAGCTTGGTTTCACTCTCGAGAGGCCGGGTTCAAGGCTCTGGCAGTAGATAAGATCAGACTGCCACACGAAGTGAAGATTGATCCAACCTACAATAGTGTGCAAAGGCATTTGGGGTAGACTTTTCCTTCATGATGCATGGGCTTGAAAGGAGGTTGTTGAGCCGGTTGCTACCGTGGTCTGTACATGCATGAACATAGACTACTCTCCTTGCAAGTGTCCACCATCAGAATTGCAAAAGTCCCTCTTCCTAGAATAAGATCCCAATCATAGGCGAACTTTTTTCTCTTCGGCATCTTCCTCATGAACTGGACAATGGTGAGTTGGAACATGCATGGACTTCATGATCATGCACGTAGTCAACCTCAGTACTTGATTCTTTGCTAAAGGTTGCAGAGAGTAGTGGTAGGAAGGTCACTTGACCTCCTCTTGATCCAGGAACATATATTCACAATGGCTGATATCGGATGTCACCATCACCTCCTCCTTGGAAGGGGACTCGAGGTCTAGTCCTCAGCAGTTGGGAGCGGAGGGGTGTGTAGCTTAGCCTTGCACAATAGAAAATGGCCTCCTAGGTTTTGATCAAGGTGAGCTAATAGCAGACAGGGCACTGTGGATAGGTGTTCATGTAGGAGGCCTCAGGATTAGGGATCTTGAGCGTTTATGCACTAGCATGTATATAGCACCAGCCATCCTTTTGGAGATGCCTAACAGGGTGCCTCCTAGATGTCAGCTCATGAATTGTTGGCGACAATTTTGACAATCTAGAGTTTGCGGAGAACAAGAAGGGGGTACATATCTTTCTTAGATATGCCAGCAAAGCAGAGAGGAGCAGTTTGTTTTTGTGATTAGTGGCAGAGACCCTAGGCAAGAGGTAGAGTTTAGTAGGACTTCAGGCATCCTACACTTCTCCTTTGGGCAGAAGAGAGATGAGGATTGCTAGAGTGCCTAGGTCGGTTCTATGTTGGGGACTGGTGGGCTCTACATAGAGGGGGTTCCACTAGGTACCACGATGTTGGATCATTCCCCAATCGTACTTCACCTCAAGTAGCCCCATATAAATCTTTCCTAGAAGGGATTTGCATTCCAGATAACTTGCTTAAGGAGGAAGAGGTTGAGCACTCCATACTAGCAGTGATCTGGCAGCAACCAAAGGGAGGACCTCCAATGAGATAGGTGCTTGGGTAGTAGAGACAGTCCAGAGGAGTAGCGCAGAGCTTCAGTCCTAGGCATTTAAGAGGAGGCTTGCCCTATAGGAGAGGGAGAGAGCCCTGAGACTAGCCTCCATAGAGTGCCTCAGAGAGCAGGAGCCTGGCTCATAGTGGCTTAGCAAGAGATATGAGTCTACATGACTGGTCTTGCAGGACATGGAGGTGAAGAGGCCGAGTTATCATATCACTCTTCCCATGCTAGATGAGTGTAATAGTGGGACAAAATGTCTTGATAGTTTTTCCAGGTCGTTGGCCATTCTCAGCAGGGATGCAATTGCAACAATTGAGAGATGCACAGAATAGATGCATACGGACCCCCAAGAGACTCTAGCAATGACCATGGACTTCTACAAGCAGCAGTTTTAGATAGAGGAGGAGACCCTAGATTCCCTTGTGGCTAGAGAGGAAGTGTGGGAGCAGGCTGTAGCGGAGGTCTCTCCGAGCCTGCCTTTCACATAGGAGGAGCTTTGGGAGGCCCTCCAGGTACTTCCTCCTCAGAAGTGCCCCAAGGAGGATAGTTTGACTCCAACTTTCTTTTGTTTCTTCTGGGAGCATATTTGCACTCCGCTCTGGCGGGCTTTCTAGGAGCTTTTTGACATAGGCTCTCTCCCACAGCCCTTGAGTCATGGTTGGATTAACTTGCTCCCAAAAGGACTAGACACTACATGCAAGATCTCAACCAAGGTCTTGAGTTTGCAATTGAGCCCCCACCTTCTAGGTATCCTTGTTTGTGGAGGTATCAGTGGGCGAACTTTGAGATGGTAGGGGGGATTTGTCCATTTATTGTGAGGCCTTTGGAGCACGGATCAACTAGACCAAATCCATCAGTTTCTTCACAGGCATGGAGGAGGTCGATGAGATCCATGAGTGGGGGGAACCTTGGCTTCAGGTGGATCCCCGTGGGCAGACAACAAGATACCTAGGGTGTCAGGTGGGGCTAGATATTATAGTAGAGTAAAAATTGCTTCGGTTCTTGAGAGCATGCCCTCCTAGGCAAGCAAGTGGTTCGAGGTCTCACACCCAACACAGAGCCTTGGAATCTCCTCCTATAGAAGGGACTTCTCAAGAACACCCCTCGGTCAATGGGGTAACAGTCATATAGGTGGATCTTCTCGGATGCACCTCTCATAGGGAGAGGATCCCCATTCATGAGGAGCCTAATCAAGGTGTGGCACGGGTTCCAGGGGGACTCATCTGGGCCATCCCTTCCTATAGGGAGGAGTTTTGATTATTTGGCACCTAGAGGTTGGAGATGTAGATCAACGAATGTTAGGGTAGGGGATGCTGGATGGGCACAGTGGGATAGTGGCCTAGCGAGATCCTTTGGGTCTTGGAGACAACTCCCTAGGAATATAGAGGCCAGGGTTCAAGAACTCTCTCACATGCTAGGAGAAGGTATACGAATGGCCGAGATTGATGTAGCAATCCCTGAGTCATGGTGGGAGAGGTTGCATAGCCCTTGAACCCCCCACTCCTGGGACAATCAGTTCTCGTAGAGAGCATCTATGATTCATCCAACGTAGGTTTTACAGGGTGGGACCAGGTGGCCTCTTACAAAGAGAGTCAGAGAGGGAGTCACAGGAGCTAGTAGCCTTGGAAGAGCTAGAGTGGTAGAGGATCAAGGTTGTTGACTGTTTGGGCAAAGTGTGGCAAATTGATGAGACCACAATTTTAGCTAGTCCAAAGGGAGCGTTTTGGCATCTTTGGCTGTGGGACTGCAGGCCTCTTAGGGAAATCACTGCATGCCATTGTAGTTGGGGCCCTCAGATAGGAGAGAGGACGTACCAAAAAGAGTGGTTCAGGCTATTGCAGTTGGGGCACTCAGACAGGAGAGAGGACGTACATTTCTTCTCTTACACGACCCGCATCGGCAGACGCATTTAGTTGGAGACAACAACATGGACCCCCATGTGGGAGCGACATTGCGTGGAGTAGGAGGTTCCCAGAGAGGTGGTCCACTTCTATCCACAGATATGGTCTAGCCTGAGACTGCAAAAGATCTCTTACTTCTTCTGGATGGTGGCTCATGGGGGCTTACCCATTGGCCCCTAGCTGGAGCACATGTGGGTGAAACGGTAGATGCGTTCACTGTATGGAGGGGGTGTTGGAGCCTCGATCCCACACTACTTATTGAGCTACCCTGCGACATAGAGCATTTAGACAGTAGCTTTTTGGATCGTGTCCAGGATGTAGAGGATGCGGAGAGACTTCACATGGGGGATGGTGGTGTAGTTCACAGAGGGATTCCCTCAGGATGCCATGCTTTCTCTATTGAACCGATCTCACCAACCTACATGATCCATGGTGAGTAGGTCTTTCGGATTAGCTCCTTGATGCCGTACCACCATCCCGCACTTGCCCGTAGCTTTTGTCAGAGGATAGTGTTTGGGTGACGGTGTTGAACATCACTGCTCGAAAAATCTGGGTCACCAATTGCAATCAGGTGATGGGAGGGCAACATGTTCCAATGACGACTACACTAGTAGCCATATGGCAAGACATTATCTTCACACTACGTGCCAGTTGTGAGCATGGTGTTCTAGGCTTACAAGAGACCATCGAGTGATGGGAACATTTCTATCAGGCTTGGCCTGCAGGCATATTCTACACATTCTCCATGGGAGATACCCGCTGGATGTATAGGCCACTATCCTGGTTGTTATACCTTGTTCCGGACAGTCCCTAGCCAGTGATTTGCTGGTAGGCTAGTTTGGGATAACCAAATTTTCTCTTCGTATCTACCATCATCAGCCCTAGTTTGGTAGCTAATTCGTATGGGGTTTTTTCAAGCATTAATAATAATTTCTTCTCTTTGCAAAGAAAAAAAACAAAGGCAAAGAGAAGAGTGGCTCACATAGCAAAAAAACCTCTACCTCAAGCACTATTTCAAAGATGTAATGGGAAAGATAGAATTGGTTGAGTTGAAGGTGACAATCAGTTAACTTCGCACAACACATCTGATCCCTGAGCCAACATAAGAATTGAACTTGGGCACAGAAGAATAGTCTTAATAGTGAAGGTAAGCCTGAAAGTGATGACAACCCACCTTCAAAAGATCAAAGCCTTATTCACAAGTTTCAAAAATGTCTTTGCATGGAACTACACCGGTGTGACGGGTGTTCGTCTCGAGATCTACAACATAGGATACCCTTGTGCCCAATGCCAATCTAGCGCACTAATAGAGGTACAGAATCAACCCTAACTATGCTAAGTAGGTGAAGGCTAAGATTGACATAAAAAAGAGTGGTTGGTTGTTCCTAATTTTGGTGGTGCTAATGAAAAATGGGAAGCTTTGAGTATGCTTGGACTATCGTAAACTTAATGCCCTATCCATATCGGACCTGCTTCTCTCCTTTTTTCAAGAGTATCTTGGACTAGGTAGCAGGTCACAAAATGTACTCATTCCTGGATGGGTTCAATGTGTAAAACCAGATCTCCTTAGCACTCAAAGATCAACAAAGACAAATTTCATCACTGCATGGCGGCTTTCATCATTGCATTAGGTGCATACACATGTAAAGTCATGCCCTTTAAAACTAAGAAACACACCATCAACATTCAAAAGGTTCATGGTGGAAACTTTCAAGGAGTACCTGATCGAGTTTCTTGCTATTTGCTTAAATGATTTTTGCATTAACATATAAGAAATGGGTCATCTTCCCTATGTTAAAAAAGTCCTTCAAAAGCCTCACAAATCAGGGATTTTCCTAAATCTAGCAAAATGTGTGTTTTGCATCGGAGCTCGCATCTTGCTTGGACATGTCATCTCTGAAGGGGGTCAAAACCAAGCAATCCAAAATCGAGGCCATAAAGAAAATGATGGAACCAAAGAGCATGACCCAACCTATGATTGTTCATTAGCTTCATCATTTTCTATTAGAGGTTCGTTAAAGACCTTGCCAAGATTGCCACACCATTCTATGAACTCACCAAGAGGGACATAAAGTTCCATTGAAATGGAGAACTATCCATGACATTCAAAGAATTGAAAAACCAAGCAACAACATACCAATTGTATGCCAACCAATGTAGGATGATGTACATGTTAATGCATTGGGGTATGCTATGTGTATCATCTTAGCACAATTGGATGGTAGACTGGATTACTTAGTCTACTATGCTAGCCCCATATGATGTAGCCACATAATGACTCTCCTCAAGTGCATCTCCAAGCGAGAGGCCCTATGCATGGTCTATAGCGTTCAAAAACTTTAGCATTATTTTCTTGGTAACCTGTTTGTTTTCTATGTCAATCACCAAGATTTGCTTCATCTAATCAACTAGACAACCATACAAGGAGAAATATGTGATTTTAGTAGGAATTCAACTTCAAAATAATTCCCAAGGCTGGGAAGTTGCATGTCAAGGCGGATTGCCTCTCAAGACTATCAATGAGCTAGCACCAAGCTGCCAAATGCTGACCTACTTGTAGTTGACATCCCACAAAATGAGTATGAGGATATGCTTGAATACTTATCCCAATTGAGGATATGCTAAACTAAACTAAAAGAGGTTCACTTGAGGTAAATTTGGGCTGACCCAACCCCAACAACCCATCGACTAGCCCTTGTAAAGCCAAGTCTTGTTAACCCCAGGTTGACTCTCCTCCTAACCTTGAGGCAATTGATCTAGTAGCCCCTGGTAAAGTTTATTCCAAGGGCCCATGTGCCCTATAATTGCCCCTCTTTGCCTTGTCTTGCATCAGCAACCAGATCTACACTAATCTACTGCACACTCCGCAACCTGTAAAGCTGATGGACATCTATTGGCTAATTAATATGATGCCATCTAGAACTACCCACATGGTAGACTGATCTATTGTCTATGTGATAGTCCATGTCATCTAGAACTACTCATGTAGTAGACCTATGTGACAGTCCATGTGCTACCCCCTTGGCAGCCCCAAACCCTAACGAATTTGCAAGGGTCAAACCCCTTGGATCTTCCTCATTTGTGGCTGACATGGGGCAATGACCTATTTACTTTGATAGCACTTGCATACACTCTCTCACTTACTGAAGTAGAAGAAGGAAACTATTAAGAAGCCAAACTAAGGCAATTGGAGATCCGATTACCAACTAAGAAGCCCGCAGTATCGCCCATCGTGTATTTGAATTGTATATATCTCTATGCCATTTAATTATAAGGTAGAGGGATTAGCTTAGAGAATGTACACTACCCTATCAGTGTTAAAATGTGGATGCTTTCATTCACATTTTAGGATTTTAGCTTTCAAGTCAAAACCCTCCTCTTTGATACGATGGTGAAATGAGTTATTATGTGTCTAGAGACTTGACTTTAGTTGTTAGGTATAGTCACAAAATGCATCCAAGATGTCTAGATATGCTTAGGGATCCTTGAAGAAGAAAAGGTCATGACCACATAATATGCAAAAGTATATATATGGGCAATAGGATCCCTGGTTAATCGAATCCAACACCATTATTGTTTTCCCAAGCCTCCTCAATGGTTGCACAAAGAATTAAGATGCAACACCACTATTGTTTTCTCAAGCCTCCTTAGTGATTGCACAAAGAATTAAGATGCAATCAAGTATAAATGGTCTTGCCTAACAAGCTAAAAAATGATAAGTTACATACACACACGTTAGTGCTAAAATTCACAATCCCTTGAAGTGGTCACATGGCTTGATCTTTACTAATCTTGTAATCTATACCAAGAAGTAAAAAAATTAACTAGGTCATCGCTTATTTCTAGGCTTTGCATCAAGCAAATCAAGAACTTTGTAGCTTTGATTTTTATCGATCCCCATTTAATAGAGGATACTCAAAATATGATATTCATAATTTGAAAGCCAAAAGAGGTAGTAGCTGCGCATTGATGTATAGGTGCCCTATGAGATGAAAAATGGGAAAGTCCTATTAATTAGTTGTGGAGAAAGGAAGAGGGGTGAAAAGGAAGAGAGGAAGGCCATGATTAAATTAAGGTATAAAGGGGGTGGATATTAAAGGAGGGACATGAGATTGGGGAGGGGGGGAGGGACCACACATTAAAGAGGAAAGAACATCTCAAAGCAAGGGTTTTGGGTACGAATCTTTCCTTGAAGGTCTTGGGGAGCCCCCTTGGACATAGTCTATGCATTAAATAAATTAAGCCATAAAGAAACATAGCTTAATTAACGCATAAATAAATTAAGCCATAGGTAAACATAGCTTAATTAAGTGAAATACGACGAGAGAAAGTTTTGCATTTGATGAACAACTTGTGATATTGACAAGGTATAACCATAGGGGGTGATTTGATTACAATCACGAAGAATTGCAAGTTCCACGTTTAGGAAACATGGCTTTTAAAATATTAAAGCAAACACCAAACCCAAAATTATATTTATACTTCTTAATACTTGATTCTTTGATAGGCACCTTGAGTTATAAAATGAGATGGGGAGTCTACTTAGTGTGAATGGTAGTAACACAACAACACAAAGTAACTATAGACGCGATTGATAGACGCACAAAATAGTGGGCGCATCTATAGGCGTTGCTTGAATAGAGAAATTACGGGCGCATCTAATAGCACGTATAACAGCTCGTCTATTTGCATGTGTATTGACATGTCTATTAGCGCATTTACATTGAGAAAATACGGGCTCGTCTAACACTGCGTCTGTCAGCACGTCTATTTACGTGTGTATTAGCGCGTCTACACTAAGAATTAGACGTGTATTTAGATGCAAAACAGAGAATACAGAAAGTGAGATTTTGGTGTACATCACTGCTTTCCAAACATTGCCCATGATTACCAAAGCACATAATTTTAACAAAAACATCAATGCTTTTTTGCAAGCCCACATATACAAGAATTAAGTGAGGTGAGGAGAATGAGACAATATGTAAAATAGTTTTGCTAATATCAATGATGGCAATCTCATCCTCAATGAGATCAACCCTTGCCAAACTATCTACTTCAAAATCCAAACAATTGTTTAGATCTATAAATACATTCAACCCACTACTACTTGTGCTACTCATGTGCTCATCAAAATCAGCATCACCAATGGTAGGCTTATCCTCACAGATAATGGCCTCAATATCTATATCTCCTATCTCATGGTCATCCTCCTCTCTCGTATCACGGTCATCATCACCTCCATGGCCATGATCATCCTCCATACGCTCCATATTAGTAAATGTACTATACATCACTTTGGAACGTGGCATAATAGGTATGACATGCCACCATCTATTATTATCCACCATTGGTTGATAGACAACCTAATTCAAACACAAATACAATCATGTTATTTTCCTTGCATCGAAGGTATCAAATATTTAAAAGCGAGTATTTTTATATGTGTGCATAGTACCTGTTCACATTGTTGCGTAGTACTAGTGTGTCCTTTCTACTTTGGCAAAACTTTGTGGAGTCAATAGTTACAAAGCCACTTGCATGGCGTTTGATTGTTGCATTAGGGCCTCTTTTCACCACGTCCTTAAACCACTTTACATCCAAAACATACACAAAGAAGCGTCGAAAGTCAAGCTTAATAATATCTTAGATTATGCCACAATAATCATCCATGGCTCCATTGGCTCCCTCAAAGCTAGCAATGACGCCACAATCTTGTGTGTTTCTCTTATCATCAATCCGTTGTGTTCGAAAATGCTTGCCCTCACACCATATAGCATTGAACATAGTGCACTACACCAACAAAAAATCAATTAAATAAGCAATCTAAATTATTAAAAGCTCCTAACTTATGCATAACATTCTATATACCGACCTTGCTCATGCATCCCCTAGCATACTCCCATTCTTCCATTGTGATATGAATCCCCTCGTCTTTCTCTGCTTTCTCCATTTCGTCAAGTAGCCAATCCACATGAATATCCTTTGGAAGTGCTCTTAGATACTGAGGATATGACACATGAGATCCCTGGTGTGTACGAAAGAGGGCCCTTTCTTCTTGTCTTCTTGCCTTTGCATCCTCGTATCTTGTCACCCATCTTTTCATCACATCACTATTAAGCATGCAATAGAGGTTGATATTATTAAGCAACTCTGTGTCTATTACTTTGTTGCATCCTTTCCCTTGAGGCACAATAGAGGTCATCCTTAGGTCTTCATCATCTCTCCATAGTCATGGGAGAGAGCTATCCACAACAATAAGAAACTCAGAAATATATACAAGTGACTCTTGTACTAACCAACCCTCAGCTATGCAGCAACCTTCGGGTCTTGCATTTTGTCTCACGAAGCCCTTCAAGGTCTTCATGAAGCGCTCGAGGAAGAACAACTATCGTGCATGTATAGTATCGCATATAGCAATCTCATCCATCAAATGCACTATGAGATGTAGTTGGCTTGTGAGAATAGAACGTGAAATGTCTCCTCCACTAAACAAACCACCTCCACTGACATAACTCGAGCATTCTCAAGCGTGGTGGTATGTATTTTCTTTGAGCTCACATACCTAGAAATGAAAAAGTATACCATATTAGCAATATGAACACCTTGCATGGAGCATTGATACGCATCATATTTTGTATCATGTAAAGTACCTCACAACCTCGTCCATCTTGTAAATACAATCCTTCATGTCCTTCGATGCACTACGAGAAATGCTAGTAGGTAGTATGAACTGAACACACGAGGAGGTGGTTGATTAGTTGCTTCTAATTTACTCACAAATTTGAAAGGAAAAAGATATTATGTACATAAAATACTTACTTGGAGCATCTTGTGCCAATCATGAGATTTCAAGCCATATAATTGCTCTACACCTCTTTTCTTGCTCTTTGCAAAGGCCCCCTTCAAACACCTCATGCATCCAGTGGGAGTACGAATTGTAGTAATAGCGCGCTTCACCGCTGCCATCTCTAGCTTTGATAACCTCCATAGTAGACGAGGTAAAAAAACATGCCCATTTGGTCTCTCTTGTGGCCAAGCTTCATGCATCCTCCCTGTGGTACATAGATCCTCCCTTATGCCTGCGAAATCTCGTGTCCCATTCAAATGTTCCCAAATGGTAGATGCCACATTCTTGAAGATATGCATGGGATCAAGCAGGTGATTGGGGACCAATATGGTAAACCATAAAAGATGGAGTATCTAAACAAAAGCTGGTGTTAGCGAGCAATCTTTATTTCCAGCCAATATAGCACACAATAGTTACAAACCCTTATCGGCTCATGCCAAGTGGTGGAGGAGTCATGAAACCGTCCCAAACTCTCGTCCAATCTCCCGGAGTGAGTGATTGTGGGAGGACTTCATTCTAAGAGGCAACATATTTAGGATGATTAGGTGGAAGAAATCGATGGTGATTCTCATAGATAATCTTATTCAATGCATCTGCCCGTGAGGCAACAAGCGAAGGACTACAAATAGAACATGCATGGTAACCCGATGTAGTGAGACCTGAATAATAGATGCAATTAAGAGTTGAAGGTCGGTTTAGGGTGCCACATCCTTTGCCTACTCATAATTAGAAGTGCAATGCTTACTTGAACACTCGCCATAGCCTGGGAAGTCATGCATCATCCACATCAAGATTGCTTTGCAGTTGAAGCCTCGTGACGAGGGAGGCCTGCTCACATCATGGACCTCGATACCTCTCCAAAGTATCTCTAGCTCTCGTCAATCAAAGGCTCTAAATAAACATCAGGATTTTTGACTTTATGTTTCCCTGGAATCAGAAGGAATAATATAACATGTCCTTTCTTAATCGCCATAGAGGGTGGAAGATTATAATTCACCAATATCACTGGCCATACACTGTAAGAGGTGCTTTTGAGACCAAATGGGTTCACACCGTCCATACCCAATCCAAGTCTCAAGCTCCTAGGTTCTTCCTTGAAGCTTGGCCATGTGTCTTCAATATGCTTCCATGCAGGAGTGTCTGCGGGAGTTTTCCACTTACCATCGGTTGATCGATGGGAGGAATGCCATGACATGAGCTCTGCAATGGATTTGCACTTGGGATGCGAGGGATTATGGGAAAATGTCGCAGAACCTTACGAGGCACGTCCAAAGTTTTGAGATCTGCTCTATATCTTGCCTCTCCACAAGTAGGACACTCTCTTCCATCCTTATGTAGTCCACGAAACAAAACGCAATCGTTGACGCATGCATGGATGTGCTTGTAGTCTAATCCTCCAAGCGAGGTTACATGTTGCCTTGCCATATCTCTTGAGGTCGGTAATTTATTCTCCCTTGGAAGCATTTTACACAATAGCCTGCACGTGAAGACCATAAATTAGGAAAAGCATTCGAGTAATTGACCCACTAGCATAATTCACCATGTTTGCAAAATAGACATTAAAGCTTACTTGAGTAATGCATTCAAACTTGCATTGCTCCATCCATAAATGGGTTGCAAGTTTAGTAACTCAAGGGAGGCACGTAGAACAGAGAATGTGCACCCCTCAAACAGTGGAGTCGATGGTGCGGTAAAAAGATCGTCCTGCTCCATGCTATCATCCCTTCCTTCGGATTGGACATATAAATCCCGCACCATATCATCAAACACCTTCTCCTCCACGGCTTCATGAGGTAATGGCGGAGGGCTACTATCACCATCACTCCATGCATCCGTAACGGTCCCTCCTGAAGATCCCACCTCATATCGTCGACGCTTTGCCTCCTCACGATGAGCATAGGACAACATATGCGGGTATGGCATTGCATCTTGTATCAAATCATAACGAACACCCATAGGTATCTCAATCAACCTTATTTCTTTAACACTTACCATGTTTACGGTCGCATCCCATTCTCCATACTTTGAGATGTGATTGAGTGTAATCTTGCATGCACGATACATGTTTCCTCGACATCGATCACACATACATTTGATTTTTTGCTCCAACCACATTTCGCGATGGTGGATACGGAGGGATTCATCCTCACTGGAGCTACTTGTTGAAGATGAAGACATCCTATAAATAAACAACCCAAAAAATTTGCTCTTGTATCAAATATTTAGTCTTAAAACTCTGTAGCATGTCTAATGCCGCGCCTAAAACCGTGTCTGTCTATTCTATGGTGCGTGTCTATAGGCGCATCAAAAACCGCATCTGCTCTGTGTAATAGACGCACAATTACACGCGTATTTAGACGCATGTATAGACGTGCAATTACATGTGCTTATAGACGTGGTTTTCAAATCTACTTTTAGTGCGCTTGCTTTGCTTTTCTTCACATACTTTAAGCTTCGTGCAGCTTGCTTTGCTATTAACAGACATAGTTCCGAGCACCCACACTTATCTCCAGGCACCCACACTTACTTCTAGGCTTACACAATCATCTCCAAGTACACAAGAGAAGAGGGTGAACAAGGAAGAGAAGCAACTTTGAAGAAGGACAAGAAGCTTTCATACCTATATCCAAGGTAAGTCTCTTTACAGTTATCTTCTTTGAAAGTTGCTCTCTTTGGATTCGTCCTTTGTCGTATCCTAGAAACGAATGTTTTTGGTACTAGTGTTGTGCTTTTGTGTCGGGCGCATGTCCTTTTCAAGTTTTTAGAATAGTCCGTTTGTCGGAGCGTGTCTATAGATGCATCTGAGAGCGCGTCTAAAATCGTGTCTATAGACGTGTACTCTATTTTGAGAAACAGATAGCCTCGTATATAGACGCGTTGTTATACGCAAAAATAGACGCGCTAATAGACGCACTCCGATAGTTTTAGACCCTTCTCTTTCCTTCTCTTCCCTTCCCTTTCCTTTCCTTTCTCTTTTCTCTTCCCTTTCCCTTTCCACTTCCACTTCCAAGAAAAGGATTTGCCTCTCTTTTCTTCTCTCTTTTCCTATATTTGCCTCTCTTTCCTTCTCTTCTTTATCCTCTCTTTCCCTCTCTTTTCCTCTCCTTTCTCCTCTCTTTTATTCCCACTTTTTCACTCTTTTTCTCCTCTCTTTTCCTCTCCTTTCTCCTCTCTTTTATCCCCACTGTTTCTCTCTTTTTCTCCTCTCTTTTCCTCTCCTTTCTCCTCTCTTTTCGTCTCCTTTCTCCTCTCTTTTCCTCTCTTTTCTACTCTCTTTCCTTCTCTCTCTTTCTCTCTCTTTCTCTTCTTTTTCTCTTCTCAGCTCATCAGTAATCTTCTTTTTTCCTTTTTTCCAGTTCATCATGTGGCCAACAAGCTCTTCAGGCTCACCTGATCTTCGGGAGACCATCTTTCAGGAGTTATATAACCTTTTGGGGCACCCTCCCAGTCCTCGGGAGTTATAGGCTACATGATGGGTACTCTAAACACCCCCCAGGAGTCGGCACTACAGACTCGAAACCACCCCAACCCCACATCAGCTGAGATTACCCCAGCGGAGTCAACACAGCCCATCCGGCTACACAGTCGAGCCCCTTTCCCCATGTCGTCTTATGCCCCTTTCCCCATGCCATCAGGAGGTCCTTCTATGTCGTAGAGCCGTCGGCATACTCCTATGCAGTCGAGACTCGGTTCTCCAGCTACGAGTGGTCCACATAGTCCCGTGCAATCTCCAGCTACGAGTGGGCAACGTACTAGCTCGACACGACACAATAGCACGCGTAGTAGAAGGAAGAGCGGTGGGGGATGCATGGCACAGTACTTTGGGAGGGGTGGTGGTGGGAACGAGGATGATTCAGATGATTTAGACGTGCTTCCGAGTGATGATACGATCTTTTATGACATCACTCAGACAGGAGGCATCTTGATGGATGCACGGGGGAAGGACATCATGGCCTTTATGCGCTCTGTAATTGCTAACAATTACAGAGATTGCTTTATCCACTACAAAGACCATCTAAAGAGATTGGCTGATGAGACCCTCGCTGCTGTTCGCTCTAGGTATCCTAACCCCCCCCAATGTTTAATTCATAGATAAATGGGCCAAGTCAAAGATTGTTACGATACTTGGTAATAAAAGATCTTCGCTTAAGAGGCATGCACTAGCGGAGCTTGCCAGGCTCGAGGAAGGTCAATCGCTAAGGAACCCGTCCACCACCGCTCACAAGCGTGAGTGAAAGAAAGCAATGAAGTCAACGAGGAAGGAACCCAATCTGCAACACGTGGAGACACGAAAGATCCAAATGGAGCAATATGGAAGAGTGCATTTTGGAGCAAGGGGTGTTGAATCATAGGTGACCCGATTTGTAAGTATCGATCTCAAATTATATTGTTTATGTAGTTTATTAGAAGGTTGTTTCTTTGTACTAACCCCTCCACAAATTGTGTCATCTTGCAGCTTGATATCGTGGGCAAGTACCCTACTCCTGTCGAGATAATCTACCACCGCTACGATCGCAGAGGAGATACATGGAAGTACTTCTATAACGACGAGTTGATTACTGAGGAGCAGTGTATCCAAGCTGCAGGAGCGCCACCCGAGGCATTTAAAAGTAATTAAATAATGTTAATATTATAAGTAAAGATTTAATTTTTCATACATTGATATATGTTATCCCTTGTTTACAGTCCCCTGTACAAAAAAACGAGAAAGAAGACAAGAAAGGAGGTGGAGAAAGAAGCGCAAAAGGGAGTGTAAAAAGAAGCAAGAACGTGGAGAACTTAGATTAGTCATAGAACTAGTGCTAGCTACTCTTTTTTATACTTAAAGCCACTGGCTTGGCTTTGTGCCTCTTATATATACACTCCTCTTATTTTTTGTACTTGAAGCCACAGGACGTGGCTTAGCTTCGTGCTATATGTACATACAAGCACTTTTTTGAGCTATGAATTTATATACTCTTTATTTTTTTGGCTTTCAATTTTCTTGTGCAACGTTCTATCAATTAATGCCTTGTGAACTAAACGTTTTGGAGTT